>NW_007010725.1:0-818 GCF_000164805.1 Carlito syrichta | reverse complement strand
TGGGGCATCCCTATAGGAACTTTCTTATGAGATCTCTGTCTGTTTGATCTAAGTAGATATACCTCAGCTAGACAGAAATGTGCTTGGCTCCATATCAGACAAATCAATCACCACGTATTGGCAAAGCCTTCAATTGTAGATTGACATAAGATAGATGTGATTTAAAGACTGGAATTCAAAGTTAAGAGAATTGATCGGTGAATTAAAATTAGAAATTTCTTGTTGTGCTTGTTCCCATGTGATATAGTGTAAACAGAGTTTAGGCAGATGTTTATCGGATAATGGATTACAAGTAACTGAATGTTTAAAAAATTCAGTATAATACTAAGGTTCTTCTAAAATAGCCAAAACAATTAGCAGGTACTTAAATGTATGATACAGGTTCGGTACTGTGGTTGACTCTCAAGATTGGAAAAAAAAGAAAAAAACTTTTCTAAGTTAACTCTAGGTTTACTGACTCCTAAAATTTTTAAGATTAATATTATCAACTTAACACTATACTATAACCTATAAGTTTACTTAAATGACAGCTGTTAGTTATACTATTATCCTATTACGATTTAATGTAATGTCTTATAACTCAGTTAAAACTTATTCTTGAACTACCAAACTTTACTATAATTCATATGAGTTTCATATGTCTAAACTTTAATTTTTATATGATCTAGTGATTGGACTTTAATGCTATGCTATATCCTATTAAGCTAATACCTCATCATTAATTCTTTTATAAATCGTATAGTAACTATTATATTTGAGTAATGTAGCATAAAAGAAACAAAACAGCAAGCATAAATTTATGCAACTATGAGTGTATG
>NW_007010724.1:0-734 GCF_000164805.1 Carlito syrichta | reverse complement strand
TCTGGGCATCTTGTTGAGACACGAACGGGAATCCCGGTTCTTGTGGTTCTCAATCGCTAAATCTACAAGGTCTCTTGATAAGGTTTAATCAGCAATCTGGCCTTTCTATGTCGCCATATTTTAGGGTGTCTTTTGAAAAGGGAACCAGGAATCTTGGGTTCTAATTCCACAAGAACTTTATGAGAGTCTTTCTCTTGATATCCAAGCAACTGGAATTCTAGGTCACCAGGAAATGTCTCGGTGTCTTGCTGAGAATGAAGCAGGAATTTCAGTAATGGGAGTCCTCATATACAGAACACTACACAAACTGTTTCTATGGAAGAATAAATAATCTTGCTTGCACTAGTCCTCCATCCCAAAGATCTACAGAGTGTCTTGCTAAGAGATGAGCACCAATAAGGTTTTGAGAGTAGGAGTCTGGATAATGGGAGTCCTCATATACCGAAAACTGCACTGTCTATTGCTAAGGAAGAATAAGGAATCTGGTTTACACGTGTCCTCAATCCCAAAAAAACTTCAGGGTGCTTTGCTAAGGGCTAAAAACGAAATTGGGTTTTTGAAACAATCTAGGGAAATGAAATCCTCATATACAGGCTACTGCACAGACTTTTCCCAAGAAAGTATAAGGAATCTGGGTGACATGCGTTCTCAATCCCCAAAAAACTACACAGCGTCTTCCTAAGGGCTAAACAAGCATCAGAGTTTCAATGAATTTATGTGGGAAAGGGAGCACT
>NW_007010723.1:0-712 GCF_000164805.1 Carlito syrichta | reverse complement strand
GTTGACATATCTAGCTGACTTAACTAGGTAACCACCTTGCTATTCAGGTGACTTAACTAGCTGAAATAACTAGCAAGCCAGCTTGCTACCCATCTGATGTAACTAGCTTTTTAACTAGCTAGCCAGCTGGCTAGACAACTGACTTAACATGGTGACGTAACTAGCTAGCCAGCTGTCTTAACTAGGTGATTTTACTAGCTGGTTACTTAGCTAACCATCCTACTTAACTAGTGGATTTAATTAGGTAGCTATGTAGCTAGTTATCATATAGCTACCTCACTTATCTAGCTGACTTTAATAGCTTGCTAGTTGACATATCTAGCTGACATAACTAGCTAGCCACATTACTATTCAGGTGACATAACTAGCTGAAATAACTAGCGAGCCAGCTAGCTACCCATCTAACGTAACTAAATTTTTAACTAGCTAGCCAGCTGGCTAGACAACTGACAACGTGGTGATGTAACTAGCTAGCCAGCTGGTTATCCAGCTGACTAAACTAGCTGACTTAACTAGCTGGTCAGCTAGCTAGCCAGCTGAATTAATTGTCTCACTACCTAGCAAGCCAGCAGCTTAGCCAGCGGACTTTCCAAGCTGACTTAATGAAGTAGCCAGCTGGCAAGCAAGCAGAATTTACTACTTAGTTACCTAGCTAGACAGCTGGATAGCCAGCTGCCTTCACTAGCTGACATAACTAGATAGCCTGATGGCT
>NW_007010722.1:0-887 GCF_000164805.1 Carlito syrichta | reverse complement strand
CACGCAACCTCGACTGCTGGGCTGCATTGATCCTTCCGCTCAGCCATCCGAGGGCTGGCATTCCAGGCATGTGCGTCCACACCCGGCTGATTTCTTGATTTATTGTAGAGAGGAGGACTCCCCAAGTTGCCCAGGTGGGTCTCGAACCCGCGGGCTTAGGTTGTCCTCTCCCCGCAGCCTCCTCAATCGCAGGATTACAGGCTGAGTCACGGAACCTGGCTATTTTCTGTTATGGTTTGGAGCTGGAGTCTCACTCTTTCGCCCACACTGGAGTGCAGTGGTCGCTCCCGGCCACCGCAGCCTCGACCCCCTGGGCTCCGGCGATCCTTCAACTTCAGCCTTCTAAGTAGCTCTAAATACAGGCGCGTGCTACCGCGCCCGGCTAATTTTTGGATGTATTGGAGAGATGATTCTTGCCCGTTTCTCTTTTCTAATGTAATATTTGTGTGCGATCTGCAAACTCCAATTTCGTATCACATTGGAGATTTGTTATCAGAAGCTACATCCTTCCTTAACTGCCTCCTGCTTCCCGTTCCGGTCATGGTCCTTCCGCGGAACTTGCTCCATGACACCAGGGTGACTGACTGTCAGTCTGGTATGGCTCCAGGTCCCTCCTTTCCTGGGCACTGCTCTCAAGAGCAGCCTTCACTGGATCAGGCGTAGCTCCTAGACCTCACACCTTCTTCTGTGTAATGGTGTGAAAGAGCTCCATGGAGCTCATGCTGGCACAAGAGCCAAAGATACAACATATTCAAGTCCAAGTGTCTGTATTATTATTCTATGCTATTCTGCCATAGGAGTTCAGTCGACATTTGAACTCCCATGTATGCTAATTATTCAGGACACAGGCTCGAATCTCTTGACAGTGGGCCCTTCGACCCATTGTG
>NW_007010721.1:0-808 GCF_000164805.1 Carlito syrichta | reverse complement strand
TGTATTTGGTAGAGTGATGGTTGGGGGCCAAAAAGCATGCAGGAGAAGGAGGAAGAGGAGGAGGAGGTGAGGTTCTGGTAGTGGAAGGAAAGAGCGGATAGAGGTCTAAGTGCTAAGAACAAATCCCTGGGTGCTGATCAGGTGGATACTTGCACTAAATTCAGAAACAGGGCAGCCTCAAGCAAAAATGTAAATTAGACAACATTTGTTCTACTCTCCCCAGTGCCTTTTTCCTCCATGGAACCATCAGAACCTATCCCTGGAAAAGATTTGATAAGCTATTTCCCCCTTATTGTGACTTAAGTCAGCAGATTTGTATTGAGTTTTTTTTTTCAATTACACAAATATTTGTATTTCAAGTATTTTTATGGAATAAAAAATGTGGTCCTTTGTTAAAAGGAATTCTAAGAAGCTACAAGTAGGTAGAGGCATTAGGGGTCGGAAAGAGGAAGTTTTTCCTCTTCCCAACCACTCAAAATCAGTTCTCAATGGGGAGTTATTTAGGGTCACAAAAGTGTGGAAATGGGGTACCCTAGCAGGAAATCTACAAGCTGTTTGAGGATGGATCACTCATAATTTTAAAGTTAGAGTAAATTTGGACATCTGTTGTCTGAACACAGCCTTAGAATAATGAGTTTGTTTTTATTTTTAAAAAAAGTATAAAATATGGGAAAATATTTGAAAATTTTATTTATTGGCAAACTCTTTACCAAAAGATGTACAGTGCTGGCCTAATAATTCTCTATATCTGGCCTTCAATCTTTTTCCAGGAACCAGATCATTATTCAAAGTTTCATCTTAGATACTT
>NW_007010720.1:0-409 GCF_000164805.1 Carlito syrichta | reverse complement strand
CCACTCACCTCAGCCTCCCAAAGGCGTGGGATTACAGGCTGAGCCACCGAGCCCGGCTCGTGCTCGGTTTTAATCAATATTTTTTATTATGATATTGTGGGGTACAGTTAAGGGTTAGTTATACAAATGTGCTTCGTTCAGGCACCCTTGTTGATAAGAGCTGTCTCCCTGTCCCCAGACAGATGTTTACTACCATTAATCCCATCTCTCTTCCCCTCCCCCCCATAGTTTCCCACCACTGTCAGTCATTTTCTTATGGTAATACGTTGGATGATCAAGGTCCACTATATGAGTGAGAACATGTGATACTCAGATCTTTGTTTCTGAGAGGTCACTCAGTCCATCGTTTTGGTTTTTTTTTGAGTTGGGAGTCTCACTCTGTCGCCCAGACTGGAGTGCAGTGGCCGCT
>NW_007010719.1:0-755 GCF_000164805.1 Carlito syrichta | reverse complement strand
TTCGAGACTCACCTGGGCAGCGAGACCTCATCTCTACAATAAATCAAAAAATTAGCTGGGCGTGGTAGTGCATGCATGTAATTCCGGCTACTTGGAAGGCTGAGGCGGAAGGATCGCCGGAGCCCAGCAGGTCGAGGCTACGGTGGCCGGGGGCGGCCACTGCACTCCCAGTCTGGGTGACAGAGTGAGACTCCAACTCAATATATATATATATATATATATATATATATATAGAGAGAGAGAGAGAGAGAGAGAGAGAGAGAGAGAGGCTAAGCAAGAGCAAATTTTGGGTTGGCAAAATATGCAAACGATTTCAGAAAAATAAGGCATGGCCCACAAACTAGCAGTTTACCCTGAATGTAAGATTTGGGCAGCAGATTCAGTCCTCAAGCACTCTTGCCTGGATTGGAAAACCCAGCACCTTCCTGGGTTCAAGGGTAGAAAGTAACAGCTGATTTGAAAATTGTCAGTAGAGTTCAGTGGTTTGTTCACACCTCAGTGCAGCCTCTACAGCCTTGAACTCCTGGCCTCAAATGGTTCGCCTTTCTCAGTCTTCCAAGTAACTGGGATTACAGGTATGAGCTTCTATGCTTGGCTTGGAGTTTAATATATGTCTCAAGAATAATTTTAGCTACAATCCGAATGGTAGAGGGGCAAGATAAGTGGTTATCAGAACTTTCTCAAACAATACATGCAGAAGGCAATCAGCTTGGAGGCACTGCCTTGGAAATATTTAAAATATGTATTCTGACAAG
>NW_007010718.1:0-788 GCF_000164805.1 Carlito syrichta | reverse complement strand
GATACCAATTACAGAAAAGGGTTAATCAGTGAAGGACCCATCAGAGAGGATGGCTGGTCATTGGGGCTTCCGCTACTCAGGAGATGCAGTTACTGGGGTACCCATTATGGAGGAGACCCAGCCAATGTGACAGCCATCACCGAGGAAGCTAGTCACTGGGGCAACCATCATATATGAAGGTCAATCAATGGGACACCAATCTCAGGGGAGGCCCACTCAATGGGCACACATTAAGGAGCAGGTGCAGTCACTGAGACACCCACCATAAAAAAGTTCATTCAATGGGGCACACATTATGGAGGATGCCCAGTGAAATACCCATTAAAGCAGAGACAGTTACAGTAGCACCTATCAAAGAAAAGGGTGGTGATCACAGAGGAGAGGCAATCATGGGGCCCTCCATCACATTTGAGTGCCTGTTATTGTGCCACTTATCCCAGATGAGGGCCAGTACCTGGTTCATAAATCAAGAAGGAGGGCCAGTCACTACAGCTCCCCTCCCAGAGGAAGATCATTCACTGAGGAATAAATCAAAGAAGAGGTGGAGCGACTGGAAACATCCATCACAGTCGAGGGCCAGTCACCACAACAAGTATTACAAAAGACAACCAGTCACTGAGACACTCATCACAAAGGAGGGCCAGTCACTGGTTTACCCATCACAGAAGAGCAGTCATTGGAGCATCCATCAAAGAGGAGGACCATATACATATACACGATGGAATACTACGCAGCCATAAAAAAGAACAAAATCATGAATTTTGCAGCAACCTGGATGGAACTAGAGT
>NW_007010717.1:0-2913 GCF_000164805.1 Carlito syrichta | reverse complement strand
GTGCCAACTTGTCAGCCGACTAGTTAGGTCAGCAAATCAGTCAGTCAACTAATTAAACGAGCTAACTTGTGGGCCAACTCGTCAGTCAACTAATTAACACAGCTAACTACTTGGCCGACTAGACGGCCAACTTGTGAAGTCAGCTAATAAGTCAGCAAAGAAGTCAGCCAACGTGTTAAACCAGATAAGTAGTCGTCCGCATTGTCAGCCAAGTTAAGTAACCTAGCTAACTCATTACACAACTAATTAAGACTTCTAGTTAACTCATTTACCAAATAGTTAAAGCAGTTAACTAATTTATTAACCAACTCGTTAAGTATTTAACTGAGGTAAAATCATCTAGCTTACTAGTTAAGTCAGTCAGTTAAGCCAGCTAACTTAGTAGGTAAGTCAACTAGCTAAGTCAGCTAGTTAAGTCAGCTATCTAATTTAGTCAGCTGCTTAAGACAGCTAACTAGGTAGTTAGCTAACACATTAAGTCAGCAGGTTGAGTCAGGTAGTTAGCTAGTTAACTAATGGGTTAAGTCAGCTGGTTGAGTCAGCACGCTAGCTAGTTAGCAAATGGGTTGAGTCAGCTGTTTGAGTAGGCTAGCTAGCTAGTTAGCTAACATGTTAAGTCAGCTGGATTATTCAGCTAGTAGCAGTGAGTTAAGTCAGCTTGTTGAGTCAGTAAGTTAGCTCATTAGCTAACGAGTTAAGTCAGATGATTAAGTCAGGTAGCTAGAATGTTAGATTATGAGTAATCTAACTATGCAGCCATCTGGTTAATCAGCTAGCTAGCTAGGCAGCTAACAATTTAAGTCATTTTGTTAGCTAGGTTGCTAGGTAGTTAGCTAATTTCTTAAGTCACCTGGCTGGCTAGGTATCTACCTAGTTAGCTAACTATTTAAGTCAGCTGGGCAGTTAGGTAGTTAGCTTGTTAAATCAGCTAGTTAAGTCAGCTGGCTAGCCAGCTGGCTATCTAGGTAGAGAGTCAGTTACGTCACTTGGCTAGCTGGTTAATTCAGCAGTTAAGAGAGCTAACAATCCAACTGGCAATGTAGGTAGCTAGTTAGTTAAGTCAGCTAGATAGCTACCCAGTTGGCTACCCAGCTGATTTAACTCACTGACATCACTAGCTAGCCAGGTGGCTAGCTAGGAAGCAAGCTAGCTAAGTCAGCTGGTTAGCAAGTGGGATAGCTTCTTAAGTCAGCTAGTTAATTCAGTTGGCTTCCCAGCTGGCTAGCTAGGTAGCTAGCTAGTTAAGTCAATTGGGTAGCCAGCTAGCTAGCTGGTTAAGACAGTTAATTCAGCTCACCATCCACCTGGCTAGCTAGTTAAGTCAGCTGTCCAGCTAGATGGCTAGCAGGTTAAGTTAGCTGGTTAAGTCATCTGTACAGCCAGCTTTCTAGCTAGGTAGCTAGATAGTTAAGTCAGCCAGTCAAGTCAGCTGGCTAACAAGGTGGCTAGCTAGTTAAGTCAGCAAGATAAGGCAGCTGATTAGCTAGTTCAATCAGTTTGTTAAGTCAGCTGGTTAGTCAGCTGCCTAGCAGGGTAACTGGCTAGTTAAGGCAGCTGGCTAGCCAGCTAAATAGCTAGTTAAGTAACATAGTTAAGTCAGTACACTGGACAGTAGGTTAGCTAGACAGTTAGTTAATTCAACTAGAAATCCAGCGCATTAGGTAGGTAGATAGCTACTTAGTTCAGCTGGCTAGTCATCAAACTGTCTAGTTATGTCAGCTAGTTAAGTTAGCTGGCTATCTAGCTGCCTAGCCAGGTAGCTAGCTATTTAAGCCTACTGACTAGCCTACTGACTACTTCGTTAAGTCAGCTAGTTAAATCAGATGGCTAGGCTGCTGGCTACATATGTAGCTAGGCAATTAACTCAGCTGGCGAGCCAGTTGGACAGTTAGTTAAGTCAGCTACTTTAGTCATGTGTCTAACTTGCTGGCTATCTAGTTAAGTCAGCTTGTTAACCCAGTTGTCTATCCAGCTGGCTAGCTGGTTAAAAAGCTAGTTACAGCAGATGGGTAGTGTGCTGGCTCACTAGTTATTTCAGCTAGTTAACTCCTCTGGCTGGCTAGGAAGTTAGCTAGTTAAGTCAGCTAGATATGTCAGTTGGCTAGATAGATAAGTCAGCTAGTTGTCATCTAGTTACATGATAGCTAGCTAGTTAGCTAGCTAGGTAAAACAGCTAGTTTAGTCAGCTGGCTAACTAAGAAGCTAGCTAGTTAATTCAGCTAGTTAACTCAGATTGCTAGCTAGTTAAGTCAGTGAGTTAAGTCAACTTGCTAGCTAGCTGCCTAGTAGGATAGCTAGCTAGTTAAGTCAGCTGGATAGCCAGATAGCTAGCTATTTAAGTCACCTAGTTAAGTCAGCTCGCTGGACAGCAGGTTAGCTAGGTGGTTAGGTAGTTATGTCAGCGGACAAACCGGTGGGCTATGTAGGTATGTAGATTGTTAAGTCAGCTGGCTAGCCATCAGGCGTATATTTATGTCAGCTAGATAAGTCAGCTGGCTATTCACCTGTCTAGCTAGGTAGCTAGCTAGTTAATTCTGCTGGCTAGCCAGCTGGCTATTCATTAAGGCAGCTAGTTAAGTCAGCTGGCTAGCCTGCTGGCTAGCTAGTTAATTCAGCTAGTTAAGTTAACTGGCAAGCCAGCATGCTAGATAGGTAGCTAGCTATTTATGTCAACTGTATAGCCAGTTGGCTAGATAGGTAGCTAGCTAGTTAAGTCTGCTTGCTAGCCAGCTGTCTACTTCGTGAAGTCAGCTAGTTAAGTCAGCTTGCTAGCCTGCTGGATAGCTACGTAGCTAGGCAATTAAGCTGGTTATGTCAGCTGTCTAGCATGCTGGCTAGAAAGTTATGTGACCAAGTTAAGTCAGCTCACTAGACATATGGCTAGGTAGGTAGCTTGCCAGTTATGTCAGCTTG
>NW_007010716.1:0-302 GCF_000164805.1 Carlito syrichta | reverse complement strand
CCATCTGCCTGCTGTCCATCACCTGACATCATCAGTACCTGCGCTTGCCTGCCCCTTTGTGATGACGTGGAAGCAGACCACCACCCAATCACCTTAATGATCTTCCCCATTTAGGGGAATGGTTAAAAGGACTCAACCACAAGCAACCAGCGGTCATTGCCTTGCTAGACTCTGGTGTTGCCATGTGCTCTTTGAGCTATGGCGGCCACCATGCTTCTTGGCTTTGGCTCCCTACCCCGCCTTGGGGAGGTGATTCTTTCTTTCTTCTCTTTCTCTCTCTACTTTTCTTTTTTTTTTTTTTT
>NW_007010715.1:0-316 GCF_000164805.1 Carlito syrichta | reverse complement strand
ATTCAATTCATCTAGATTTCATTCCATTTCTTTCCATTCTGTTCCCCTCCATTCCATTCCATTCCATTCCGTTCCACTATACTAAATTTCATTCCTCTCCATTCCATTCCATTCCATTCCTTTCCATTCCATTTCATTGCATTCATTCATCCCTATTCCATTCTATTCAATTCCTCTCCATTCCATTCCATTCCCTTTCGGATTCACTCTCCTCCATTCCATTAGACTCCATTCCATTCCACTGCATTCCAATCCACTCCATTCCATTCCATAACCCTCCATTCCATTCCACTTCATTCCAGTCCTCTCAATTCCA
>NW_007010714.1:0-735 GCF_000164805.1 Carlito syrichta | reverse complement strand
AAAAGAGTGCCCACTGAACAGGGTGCCAAGACAGTGAGGGTAAATTGGAGTGTCCATGAAAAACCAGGTTGCGTGTTCACTTTAGAAATAGGGTACTCTGACACCATTGGTCTTACAGCTGCTTGCATGTATTTTCCAAATTTTAGTGAGACATAAACTAGTTTGTTTTTAATATCACTGATGGAAGCAATTATTTCTAATTCATATCTATATATCTATTTTTTGGCATGGCACCTGAATCCAATTGTCCACTGAATGAATGAACCACACCAGTAACTATCACAGTAAGTACAGAAAATTCAGTTTCCTCCATCCCCTTGTGTAGGAAACAAGAGGTTCCATCGCAAAACCCCTGGCTTCTCCCATCCATGCCTCCTCTTTGCACCCTCCTCTTCCTGATTTGCATTCTCAGAGCATCTCTTCCTCCAGTCTCCACTCCCTCCAGCTTTTATGCCACATAATTTGACTGACCTCCTAACATCCTGATTAAAGGAGTATAAGATGGGCCCCGGAGCTTATAATTTTAAGAAAGACACCAAAATAAGCTGTTTCCTTCAGAGTTACACACACACACACACACACACACACACACACGCATCTTCTTTCCTTTGTATGCTCCTTCCCATGACACTCTCAGTTGCAGAAAGAGAAAATAAACTCAGCTTGGATTAATCATGTGCTATTGTTTAACAAATGCCTCCCAGAATCAGTTTGTTTTCTTTTGTTTAAGCCATT
>NW_007010713.1:0-763 GCF_000164805.1 Carlito syrichta | reverse complement strand
TTTGGATAGCAGACAGGTGCCAAGGAAAGCTTTAAGGTGAGCAACTCTTGTTTTCAGTATGTTTAGCCCTGGCAAGATGGTTACTAATGAATCACCAAAAAGGGAAAAAATGAGTGACCCAGCCTATATATTTTTTCCCGTAGAACCTATTTCACTGTAAAAGTCTTCTACAAAGCATGGATAGGTGCCATGCTTTGTAGGTCTTTATATCCCAATCCTCACCTGGTGGCTTGCTGGATAAGATGCTCAGTAACTGCTTGTTAATAATTATAAAATAATATAAATATAATCTACATTTTATGCACAGCACTGGAACTGCCTGTAGGAGCTGGAATTGTTCTCTTTTTTTCCATTTTTCAGATTTAATTTTGTAAATATACAATCATCTTTTTGACTCCTTGTAAATGAAAAAACAATTTAGAGGGTAGTAATAAAAAGAAGTTATCAAATTATGCAAGAAAACTTAGTGGTAATGTTGTTATTTTAAAAAGTTAAAACTTTATCAATAATTAAAAAAAATTAAATTTTCTTTCTTTTTTTTCTAAAGTCCAGGAATCTTTATATCTTCCTGTAATCTGGGGAAATACATGGAAGCAAAAGTATGCAAAATAGTATGCTATGTGTTTTGAGAATACAAGAATGAAAGAAATGTTGATATTTGCATTCTTACTTTAATAATGATATACATAATCTCAATGCTTATGTTGCAAATTAAGAAGGGGAAACTCCCTTTGTCTCTGCTATTAAATATTTTAATTAAGAG
>NW_007010712.1:0-654 GCF_000164805.1 Carlito syrichta | reverse complement strand
GGGGGTTTAATACTGTTGATGTGGTATGTATATTTTCCTCGTTGTGTTATAGTTAGCATATATAGGGAATGTAAGGCGGTAATTAGGGTATTAAGGCCTATCAAGATAATAGTTAGATGTGATCATGAAAATGATGCTATTATTATGGATAATTCACCGATTAAATTAATTGTTGGGGGGAGGGCTAGGTTGGTTAGGCTGGCGAGGAGTCATCATGTTGTTGCAAGGGGTAAGAGGGTTTGAAGGCCACGGGCTAGTGCTATTGTTCGACTGTGAACTCGTTCGTAGTTTGTGTTTGCTAGACAAAATAATAGGGAGGAGGTGAGGCCATGGGCAATTATAAGGATAGTGGCTCCGATGAAACTTCATGGGGTTTGGATGAGGACTGCTACAATAACAAGAGTTATATGGCTAACTGAGGAATAGGCAATAAGTGATTTTAAGTCTGTTTGATGTAGACAGATGGAACTAGTTATAATTATGCCTCATAGGGAGAGTATTAGAAAGAGATAAGCAATATGTTCTATTGTTGGGTTTAGAATAACTGTAATTCGTATTATTCCGTATCCTCCGAGTTTAAGTAAAATGGCTGCAAGGACTATGGAACCTGCAATTGGGGCCTCGACATGGGCTTTAGGTAGTCACAGGTGAAGT
>NW_007010711.1:0-333 GCF_000164805.1 Carlito syrichta | reverse complement strand
GTTTAGGTATCAGTGTAATGTTAGCTTCGTAAAATGATTTGGGGAGAAGTCTATCTTTCTCATATTGCTTGGAATACTTTCAAGAGGATTGGTATCAGCTCCTCCTTGTACATTTTGTATAATTCTGCTGGAAAGCCATCCAGTCCAGGGCTTTTTTTTTTTTTTGGAGGTAGTTTTCATATGAGAGAATCAATTTCCTGAGTTGTTATTGTCTATTTAGTGTCTCAATGTCTTCTTGTTTTAACCTTGGAAGTTGTGTGATGTCAGAAAGTTCTCCATTTCATCTAGGTTTTCAAGTTTGTTTCCATACAGGTGTACATAGTAATCTCTGAT
>NW_007010710.1:0-508 GCF_000164805.1 Carlito syrichta | reverse complement strand
GCTGGCTAGCAAGGTAGTGAGCTAGTTAAGTCAGCTGGTGAGCCAGCTGTCTAGATAGTTGTCACCTAGTTAATTCAGCTGGCTTCCCAGCTGGCTAGCTAGGTAGCTAGCTAGGTTAAGTCAGTTGACTAGCCAGCTGGCTACCTAATTGAGACATCGAGTTAAGACAGCTGGATAGCCAGCTAGCTAGCTAGAGAGACATCTAGTTAAGTTAGCTGTCTAGCCAGCTGATTAACTAGTGAAGTCCCCTAGTTGAGTTAGCTTTATGAGGCAGCTTGGAAGCCAGCTGGCTAGCTAGGTAGTGAGCTAGTTAAGTCAGTTGTCTAGCAGGTTAAACTAAAAAGTTAATTCAACTGGTTAGCCAGCTGCGTAGCTAGTTAAGTCAGCTAGTTAAGTCAGCTGGATATCTAGTTAAGTCAGTTAATTAATCAGCTGGATAGCCAGCGAACTATCAGTGTAGCTATCTAGTTAAGTCATCTGGCTAGCCAGCTGGCTACCTAGTTAAGTC
>NW_007010709.1:0-398 GCF_000164805.1 Carlito syrichta | reverse complement strand
GAGGAGGTCAAGGCACCCAGCGCTGGGATTTTCGGAATCAGACAGAGAACACTTGACCCGGGCGGTGGGTGGGGGGTATCTTTACTGCCAGTTGAACAGAGTTTTGACGTGAGACCCCCTCCCTTAGAATCCGCTGTGGGCCAACAGACTGGCCCCACAGGCGTGGGATTCCTTAGGGAGGGGGAGAAAGAGATAGAGAGAATTTTAAGACTGCCGTGGGTAACAGCCGTGGGGCCCCTGAGGTCCACTGTAACCGCAGCCGTGGGAGTTTTAAAGTTCAAGAGAGATGAAGGGGAAGAGGAGGCCTTTAGGGTCTGCAGCCGTGGGGCCCTGGGCCTGCTGCAAACCGTGGGAGTTTTTAAAGTGTGAGAGAGATAAAGGAGAAGAAGAAGCCCTTA
>NW_007010708.1:0-374 GCF_000164805.1 Carlito syrichta | reverse complement strand
AGTCAATATCTTTCTTTAGTTTTCCTAGAAGCTGCTTTATGAAAGTTGGTGCTCCTATGTTGGGTGTATATATGTTTGGGATAGATATTTCTTGTTGATGGAGTGAACTTTTTATCATTATGTAGTGACCCTCTGTATCTTTTTAAATTTTTGATATCTTAGATGGTTTTTTGTTTGAAATTAGGATTGTGACTCCTCCTTTCTTTTGTGTTTCATTTGCCTGAAAATTTGTTTCCCATCCTCTTACTTTGAGTCTGTGTCTTTCCTTCCTAGTGAGATGGGTCTCTTGAAGGCAGTATATTGTTGCCTGGTGGTATTTTATCCATTTTGCCATTCTATATCTTTTCAGTGGTACATTTAGTCCATTCACATTC
>NW_007010707.1:0-448 GCF_000164805.1 Carlito syrichta | reverse complement strand
AGACTCTAGTTCCAACCAGGTTGCTGTGAAATTCATGATTTTGTTCTTTTTTATGGCTGCGTAGTATTCCATCGTGTATATATCCACATTTTTTAAATCCAGTCATCTTTTGATGGACAGCATGGTTGGTTCCAGGTTCTTGCTATTGTGAACAATGCTGAAATAAACATTTGTGTGCAGGTATCTTTTTTATAGAGTGATTTGAGATCTTCAGGGTATATTCCCAGTAGGGGGATTGCAGGGTCATAAAGGGAGGTTGATGTTTAGAGCTTTTAGGAATTGCACACTGCTTTCCACAGAGGGTGCACTAGTTTACACTCCCACCAACAGTGTAGAAGTATTCCCTTTTCAACACACCCTCTCCAACAACTGTTATTTTTTCAGTTATTGATAATGGCCATTCTGACTGGAGTTAGGTGGTATCTCAGTGTGGTTTTGATTTGCATCT
>NW_007010706.1:0-740 GCF_000164805.1 Carlito syrichta | reverse complement strand
TAGGTAGGTAGCTAGCTAGTTAAGTCACCATATTGTCAACTCGCTGGACATCAGGTTAGCTAGGTGGTTAGGTAGTTAAGTCTGCTGGCAAGTCAGTGGGCTATGTATGTAGGTAGCTAGTAAAGTTAGCTGGCTACCAATCAGGCGTCTAGTTATGTCAGCTAGTTAAGTCAGCTGGCTGTCCAGCTGTCTGTCTAGGTAGCTAGCCAGCTGGCTAGACAGCTGGCTCCTTGTTTAAGTCAATTAGTTTAGTCAGCAGTCTAGTCTAATGGCTAGCTATGTAGCTAGGCAATTAAGTCCGCTGGCTAACCAGCTGGCTAACTAGTTAAGTCAGCTTGTTAAGTCAGCCTGCTAGCCAGCTTGCCAGCTAGGTAGCTAGCTAGATATATCAACTGTATAGCCATCTGACTAGATAGTTAAGTCACCAAGATAAATCAGCTGACTAGCAGGCTGCCTAGCTAGGTAGCTTGCTATTTAAGTCAGCTGGCTAGACAGCTGGTTTGCTAGATAAGTCACCTAGTTAATTCAGCTGGATAGACACCTGGCTAGCTATGTAGCAAGCTACTTAATTCAACAGGATAGAAAGCAGATCAGCTAGTTAAGGAAGCTAGTTAACTCAGCTGGCTAGCCAGCTCTCTAGCTAGGTAGTTACATAGTTAAGCCAGTTGGCTGGCCAGGTGGCTAGAGACGTAGAGAGCTAGTTATGTCAGCTGGCTAGCCAGATGGATAATTAGTTAAGT
>NW_007010705.1:0-325 GCF_000164805.1 Carlito syrichta | reverse complement strand
GGTTTACACGTGTCCTCCATCCCAATAAAACTTAAGGGTTTCTGGCTAAGGGCTAAACACCAATTTGGGTTTTTGAAGCATAAACTAGGGAAATGAAATTCTCATATACAGACAAATGCACTGACTTTTCCTAAGAAAGGGAATGGAATGTGGGTGACATGTTTTCTCAGTCTCCAAAAATTAACAGGAGTCTTCCTAAGATTTAAACAAGAATCAAGCTTTCGACGCATTTATCTGAGAACAGGAGTACTCATATACAGGTAATTGCACGGCTGTTGCTAAAAATAAGTAATCTGGGTTTTACGAGTCCTCAGTCCTGAAAATC
>NW_007010704.1:0-327 GCF_000164805.1 Carlito syrichta | reverse complement strand
AGACAGCCTACAGACTGGGAAAAAGTCTTTGCCAACTCTAGGTCTGACAAAGGCTTAACATCCTGGATCTACAAGGAACTGAAACGTACTGAAAAGATAAATCCTCCTTTTTAATGCATGTCTCAGTGACTGGCACTCTTCTGTGATTGGTGCCCCAGTGACAGGCCTCCTCTGTGACAGTCGTCTCTGATTGGTGTCCCAGTGACTGGTACTCCATCTATTGGTAGCACCATGTCTGATCCTCCTTTGGGATCTTTGTCTCAGTAACTGCCCCTTCTTTGGGATGGGTGCTTCATTGAGCTCCTTCACTGTGATGGATGTCTCAGT
>NW_007010703.1:0-305 GCF_000164805.1 Carlito syrichta | reverse complement strand
GAATACTTTTAAAACTCTGAAATAATTAAAAATTAAATAAAATAATTAAAATTAAATACACAATTAAATTTAATAGGCTGGGCGTGGTGGCTTATGTCTGTCATCCCAGCACTTTGGGAGGCCGAGGTGAGAAGATTACCTGAGTCCAGGGGTTCGAGACCAGCCTAGGCAACTTGGTGAGACCTCGTCTTTACAATAAATCAAAAAATTAGCCGGGCGTGGTGACACATGCTTGTAGTCCCAGCTACTTGGGAGGCTGAGTCAGAAGGATCACCTGAGCCCAGCAAGTTGAGGCTGCAGTGGCC
>NW_007010702.1:0-706 GCF_000164805.1 Carlito syrichta | reverse complement strand
GTTGGGGTTGGAAGGTGCCAAGCTTTGGGAACCCTCACATGTCATGGTCATTGGGGGAAGAAATGAGGGCAAAAGGTTTGCAGGAGAATGGATTTCTTTCTTTTTTCTTTTTTCTTTCTTTCTTTCTTTCTTTCTTTCTTTCTTTCTTTCTTTCTTTCTTTCTTTCTTTCTTTCTTTCTTCTTTCTTTTGCTTCTTCACTAAGTTGCCCAGGCCACTATCAAACTGCCCTAATCGGGCCATCATCTTGACCTGGGCCTCCAATAGTGCTGTGATCACAAGCTTTCCATTTGGTCAACATGCTGGTCTTCCTGCCTGGTCCTGAACTCTGGGCCAGAAGCAAACCTCCCGCCAAGGCCTGCCCTCATCCAAGGTTTTCTTGGTTTTGCTTGGTGTCGAGGTTGGGGCTTTCTATGGTCTCCAGCACCGTCTCAGTTCCAGGCTTCAGCCATCTTCCCATCTCGGCCTCCCCAAAGTGCCTAGGAGACAGGCGTGAGTCGCACAGCAGGTCTCCCTCGACGTTTTGAGTGTCACACCCTCCGTTTCCTTGAGGCTGCCCCTGGGAAGAGTGAGCAGTTCCACCCTGGGGATCAAGGTGAACGGAGGTGTGGGCACCCTGACATAGACACACCTTTGCTCCAGGTGCTCCCCCAAGTTGACACGGCAAGCAACTCTGGCTGCCCTATCCAGTGTCATAGATCATCTGAA
>NW_007010701.1:0-489 GCF_000164805.1 Carlito syrichta | reverse complement strand
CACAGAGACAGACCAATAAAATCATGAAACAGTGTAAGTCAGAAGGCAAACAACAAAAGTGATCAAAATAAACAGTCAAAATCATAAAATCATAAGTCAAAATAAGAGATCAGACTAAAGTCACTTCAGCTCTGATCTCTGGCCTTTGTCTTTCATTGCAGGCAGCTAGATTTACTGGCAGTTTGGGTTTGTTTGTTTTTTTAGTCTACTGCCTGGGGGTTGCTTTTGTCTGACTCAGCATAGGGGTGGGGCTTTGTCTCCTGTTTAGCAACATTACCTTAGGAGCCGAGGTGGGGTTTGTTGATAGGTGGGCAGGGCGATGGAAGTCTCTGCCTGGAGAATGACCAAGGCAGTTTTTGCAGATCCGTTTCTCTCTGCTTGTCTGGGTCCCCAAGCTTGGGGTCATGTGCTGAGTGCCTCAGTCAGGTTGGGCCCACATTTATCATTTGTTTTCAAAAAAATCACTCACTGACCAATTATCCCCCAAAG
>NW_007010700.1:0-4305 GCF_000164805.1 Carlito syrichta | reverse complement strand
TGATCTTAAGCAGAAAACAGATGAAATTTATGAGCAGTTTCTCTCTAGACTTACAACAGCAGTAAAATAGAGTAATCCCTAATGCAGAAGCAGCAGATACCCTTATTAAACAGTTGACTTTTGAGAATATTAACAGTACTTGCCAAGTTTTGATTAGACCGATTAGAAGAACAGGACAATTAACTGATTATATCAGGCAGTGTGCTGATATTAACCCTGCCGTTATGCAGGGTATGGCAGTAGCTGCTGTCTTGAAGGGAGAAACTTATGGGCAATTTGTGCAGGGAATGCAAAATGGTAACAATAAATCAAAAAACAGCTCGGTTTTAACTTGTTATAACTGTGGGCAGCCTGGCCATATTAGTAGGGACTGCCCAGCTAAACAAGGGTTGCAGGAAGCCCTGATGCAACAACCTAATGAGAACTCTCAACCAAAGTCTCTGTGTCCTAGGTGTCAGAAAGGATTTCATTGGGTTAGGGATTGCAAATCCAAATTTCATAAAAATGGCACTCTGTTAGCTAAACAATGATGTACGGTGCCAATTCCAGGAAGCGGGCAGAGGGGCCGGCCCTGGCCCCAAATAACAATAGGGGCAGCATGAACCCCTTTGTTCCCTTTGTCCCATCTCAGAACTCATTAGAGCCACCCCAGGGAGCACAGGACTGGACCTCCATTCCTCCACCACAATATTAACTCCAGATATTCCAGTTACCCCAATTCCAATGGGAGTGAAGGCCCCTCTCCCGGATGGAATAGTGGGTATATTAGGAAGAAGTTCCTTGTCTCTACAAGGAGTTTCTGTGATTCCTGGAGTGGTGGGCTCTGACTACACAGGGGAAATCCAGGTACTGGTTGCTCCCCCTAGCAAAACTACAATTTTATGAAGGTCAAAGAATAGCTCAGTTACTACTCTTACCCTATCATAAAATGGGCAAGTCTCTAACTGATAAGCCCAGGGGTGACTCAATTTGGCTCAAGCAATTTCACTTTCTGGGTTCAGGAAATTACTAACTCCAGACCTCTAAAAGTTTTATATATTCAGGGAGTTAAAATTAAAGGTCTGCTAGATACAGGGGCTGATGTATCTTGTATTACTGGGAAAGACTGGCCATCTTCCTGGCCAACACAACTAGCCCCATCAGGACTCATTGGTATTGGTCGAGCGCCCTCTGTAGCCAAAAGTTCTCAAATCTTAAGTTGGACAGATAACGAAACTTCAGGAACCTTTTGTCCCTACATCATTCCTTCCATCCCCATTACACTTTGGGTACGCGATATTCTTGCTCAAATGGGCATGCTTCTGTATAGTCCAGATGACAAGGTGTCAGTGCAAATGTTACAAATAGGACACAATCCCTTAAAGGGGCTTGGAGGGAACAGACAGGGCATAAAAGGACCTGTTCAGGTTGTAGAGAGGAAAGACGGTCTGGTATTGGCTTTTCAAATTTGCCCTAGGGGCCATTGTTCCTGAGGCTGCTGATCCAATTACCTGGAAAGATGATAAACCAGTTTGGGTGGAACAATGGCCCATGCCCTGAGAGAAACTTAAGGCACCAAGAGAATTAGTTCAACAACAGTTGGAGGCTGGCCATATAGAGCCTTCTACCAGTCCTTGGAATACTCCCATATTTGTTATAAAAAAGAAATCTGGAAAACGGAGCAGCAAGAACTGGAGAAGATTATAAGGACGTGGTGCAACATTTCAACTCCTGTTTGGATTCCTGATTGATTTATTTGAAATGTCCCCACTAACCTGAAGACTGAGATGGGTGGCATGGACAATGTAGACTGAAAGGAATAGATGTGGAGCAATGCCTACCAACCATTAAGAAGAGGAGCTTTTTTTTGCATAAGGAAGGATCATTACTTGCTGAACAGGATTTGCAACACTCGGCTAAACAAGAATTGCACCATCCACCCTGCCAGCCAGAGGAAGGAGGAACACTGACACACCAGATGAGAGAACTTTCATTGCAGAACAAAAACTTCCCTCTCAGATCATCCCAAAATCAAGACAACACACTATCAGATGCTGTCTAAAAACCATAGCAACATCTTCAGCATCCGTCATTCCCAATTACCAGCATGGGAGCAAATAGAATTTCTGGCAGAAGAAGCAGGAGATATGGTAACTTCACAACATGCTAAAAACGTAAACAAAATAAGGGTTTTCACTTCCTTTGTCCTCTCCTATTCCTCCTACAACTCCAATTCCTGCTTTCCCTACTACTCTTGTTTCTTGTAATCTGTTCTGTGAGTCCCTTCGCCTTTATCTGGGAAGGAAGGGCAGGCATCTACGGCCGTGGCACCTAGCTCTGACTTTCAGTCTTTCTCTTTAACCTTCAGAGAACGGGCAGGTGCCAAAGGCCACGGCACCTGACCCCAGCCTCCAGACTTTCTCTTCTACCTTCGAAGAAGGGGTGAGTGCCAAAGGCCACGGCACCTAACCCCAGCCTCCAGACTTCTCACCCCCCTTTTTTCCACCCACATGTCTCTTCTCAAGGGGGTGGCTCGGACAAAGGGCTTATGAAGGAAGCTCTTGTTCACCTCCCATTTGTTTCTAACAACACTGAGCAGGACTGGCTGATCATTTCACGAGATTCTGGATATCCAATATGGAGAGACTGTATTTATGACTGTAAAGTGGACTATTTTTTACCCTGTGTAAAACTTGATCTTATACTTCAAAGTTAGATGGGGAAAATCCAATCTCTGCTAGATGGCATATTAATGAATGGTACCTCCAGTGTTAACATTGACCATAAAACGTCAAAATGATGTTTATAATTTGTCTTGTAAACAAGTGTATTAACTAATTGTTTAACTGATGTTTCTTATAAGGGATTTATTATTCTCAGACAGCCTCCTGTGAATATGGTTTAAAAACACTGTCGGAAAAGATTTTTGGAGTTACAGCCTTAATAGCTACTTTTCAGCTGTAGCACTACCTAAGGAAGTTCATACAGCTACGTTTGCTGATCGGCTAGCTAAAAACATTTCTATTGCCATAGCTGTTCAGGAAATCATAGACCAGAAGTTAGAAAGTAAGGTTAGTACTTTGGAGGAAGGTGTTTTAGCAGTAGGGCAAGAACTTGTGAGCTTAAAAATAAAATTGGCTCTCCAATGTCACTCTGAGTTTAAATCTGTCCATACTTGGGACAAAGTAACTTGGAATTTGGAACCACTCAGACCTGAGTATAGACCTTACTAAATTACATCAAGAAATTCAGGTATCATTTGCTAACCAAAAATCATTAATGTCTATACTCATCAATGTGGGCATCTGCAGAGCAGTGATTCTTTTGTTGCTGTGTTTACTCCCAATCATCTTCAAAGTGCTAAAGAAGAGCAATACGGAGTTTCATGGTTTTGTGCTAAAAAATAAAAAAGGGGAGATGTTGGGAGCTGGCCATGGAGGCTCACTGAGCATTAGAGATCAGGAAGGGCCATTGACCCCGAGACCACTAGGATGCATTTGGGAGGTATTGACCCCATTTCCTTCCCCTTTCTACTCAGCACTAACCAGATTAAGCTCCTGTGAGCTCAAAACATAAAAACTCTGAGACCGGGACGAACACAGGCTAACTTTAGAAGCTCATTGCTCCCATTCTTCCACAAACTGCAGTTTTGGCTTTCACACAACTTACAATTCAAACTCGGGTCACATCTAAGAACCTTAGTATTGGTCACAGACTTCTGGGTCATGATCTTAGGATTTATTGAAGTTGAATAAGGTGTAAATTGTAGAATATAGTTTTAGAAGACAGTCATTTTGCTGAAAGAATGTGGCTGAGTTACTTGCAGGTAGCCCACTGTGAAATTTGGACGGGGCCACATTCCAAACATTCTGGGATGGGCCACTTTAGTTTGTAAAGTAAGTACTTAAGTCTCTATAGAATTGTTTAACTTGGTAACAGTACAAAAGGGGTTTAATGGCAATCATGGATTAAGGTTTCATCAATTAGGTTATGGGATTATACCTGAAAGAACACCTAGTGTGTGGGGAATGCCCCTCACACACCCAACTGTGTATAAAAGACCCGTTGTAATTCCCAATAAACGGCTTCTGCACTAGACTGGAGTCCAGTCTCTTTCTCTCTCTCTCTCTCTCTCTCTCTCTCTCTCTCTCTCTCTCTCTCTCTCTTCTTTCCCTCAATCGCTGATGCCATCTCCACTTTTGGGGTACCCTGAACCTGGCTGGAGCTGGTTTCTGGCAGTAGAGGAACAGGCATATAGATCAATGGAATAGAATTGAGATTCCAGAAGCAAAACCTCAATTTCTCAATCAAATCATCTTCGACAAA
>NW_007010699.1:0-333 GCF_000164805.1 Carlito syrichta | reverse complement strand
TTGGGCTCAGGTGATTCTTTTGCCTCAGCCTTCCAAGTAGTTAATTGGGTTTTTAGGGTTTTTTTTGTTGAGTTTTAAGAGTCATTTGTATATTTTAGATAATAGTTCTTTATCAAATATATCTTTTGCAAATATTTTCTCCCAATCTGTGGCTTGTCTTCTCATTCTCTTGACAGTGTCTTTTGCAGAAGTTTGAAATTTCAACTAAGTCCAGTTTATCAATTATCTCCTTGATGGATTGTGCCTTTGGTGTTGTATTTATTTATTTATTTATTTTTGAGTTGGAGTCTCACTCTGTTGCCCAGACTGGAGTGCAATGGCCACTCCTGGCCA
>NW_007010698.1:0-428 GCF_000164805.1 Carlito syrichta | reverse complement strand
GTGGCCGCTCCCGGCCACTGCAGCCTCGACCTGCTGGGCTCCGGCAATCCTTCCGCCTCCCCAGCTGATTTTTAGATTTATTGTAGAGATGAGGTCTCGCTGCCCAGGCGGGTCTCGAACCTGCCCGCTCAGGCAATCCACTCACCTCAGCCTCCCAAAGGTGCGGGATTACAGGCTGAGCCACCGAGCCTGGCACCTTATATATTTCTACATTACTTGACTTTTGCCCAATGAGCTTGTATTGCTTTGATAAAAAATAATAATAATAATAAACTTGGCACGAAGCACAGAAATAGGAATTAAACAGAGAATAATGCAAAGCCCTCTTCAGGCAATTGTAGTCTGCATTAAGTGCTAATAAAAAAATTATAGGCCGGGCTCGGTGGCTCAGCCTGTAATCCTGCGCTTTGGGAGGCCGAGGTGAGTGG
>NW_007010697.1:0-483 GCF_000164805.1 Carlito syrichta | reverse complement strand
CACACTCCCTCCATGTATGTATACAATTGTTTATGTAGAGTGCCTCCATGCACCCCTGCACTGATATAATTAGTGTATTGAAAACTTGCAGGGAATGAGGGCATTTCCTGTAGACTTTGTTGGCACACACCAGAGACTATTTGTCTTTCTGGAGACATAGGGGTTGGATCTCTTCTTTCCTGGTGTTGGTGATGCTCCCTTCAGGTTCTCGTGTGTGTTATCTGAGCAGTTTTTAAAAATTTATTAAGTATCCAGGAGCGCATAAATGCAAGCTCTAACCTTCTTGACTGAGCGGGTGCGGCCCTGGTCACTGTGGTCACTGCTGATGCACACGTTTGACATCACAGTGTTCAGGGTTAAAGTTGTGTTAGAATACTGAACTTGCTGTGTTTGTGTCATTCAGATGACAAAGTGTCAGTAAATATTTCATCATCAAGGCAGCAGCTGTTACCCTTAAAGTAAGTAGCAAACTTCAGGTAATTT
>NW_007010696.1:1799-2452 GCF_000164805.1 Carlito syrichta | reverse complement strand
TGGAGAGGAATGGAAGGAAAGGAATGTAATGGAGTGGAAAGAAATTGAAGGGAAGCCAGAGAAATGGAAAGGAAAAGAAAGGAATGGAATGGAATGGAATGCAGAGGAAAAGAATTGAATACTGAGGAATGGAATGGAGAGGAAAGGAATGGAGTGGAATGCAATGGAATTGAGAGTTATGTAATGGAATGGAGAGAAATGGAATGGAGAGAAATGGAATGAAATGGAATTGATGGGAGAGTAATGGAGAGGAATGGAATAGAACGGAGAGCAATGGAATGAAGAGGAATGGAATAGAAAGGATTGGAATGGAGAGAAATTTAACTGATACGAATGGAATGGAAGGGAATTAAATGGAAAAGAATGCAGTGGATAGTATACAATGGAATGATAGGACTGGAATGGAATTGAGTGGAAAGGAATGTAATTATTAAGAATGCAATGGAGAGGAAAGGAATGGACTGGAATGGAATCCAATGTAGACGAATGCATTGGTAAGGAATTGGAAAAGAATGAATGGAATTTAGAGGAATGGAAAGGAAACGAATGTAATGGAGAGAAAATTTTGGAATGGAATGCACAAGAGTTGATGAAATGGAGAGATATAGAGTGTAATGGAGAGGAAGGGAATGTGGAAGAGTGTTATGGAATAG
>NW_007010696.1:0-327 GCF_000164805.1 Carlito syrichta | reverse complement strand
ATCATGGAGATTAATGGAATGGAAAAACTGGAATGGAGAGGAATGGATTTTAGAGAAATAAAGGATTGAGTTGGAATGGAAAGTAATTGTATGGAGAATAATTGAATGGAAATTCGAGGAATCGAATCGTAAGGAATGGAAAGAAATGGAAAGAAATGGAATGGAATTTAGTGGAATGGGATGGAAAGGAAAGAAATGGAGAAAATCGAATTGAAAAGAATGGAATGAAACTATATGGAATGGAATTGAATGGAAAGGAATGGAAAGGAGGGGAAAGGAATGGAATGAAGAGGAATGGAATGGAGAGGAATGGATTGAACTGGAAAG
>NW_007010695.1:0-796 GCF_000164805.1 Carlito syrichta | reverse complement strand
CTATTTTCACTTTCACTTTCTTTTCTCTGTATCTCTTAACTTTTCTATTTCTTATCTCTTATTAATGCTTTCTTGGAGAGTTTCTAGACCATATATTCCAGTTTAGTAATTGTTTTTGACTACCTATTCTTCAAATTGATCACTTTTTAAGTCTTTATGTAGCTATAAAGTTTTTTTGTCCAGTCTCACCAAATGGTTCTTAATTGTAGTTGCTGACTTCAGTCCCATATTTGCAATGTATTTCCTTATTCCACCAAGAATTCTTTTTTTTTTTTTTTTTTAATTAATCAGTATTTTTATTATAGTTTTGTGGGGTACAGTTAAGGGTTAGGTGTACAATTACGTTTCATTCAGACACCCTGTTGATAAGAGGTGTTTTCCCAGCCCCAGACAGATATTTGCTACTGTTAATCCCCTCCCCCTCCCCCCCATAGTTTCCCAGTATCGTCAGTCATTTTCTTATAGTATTACATTGGATGTTCAAGGTCCATTATATGAGTGAGAACATGTGATATTCTGATCTTTGTTTCTGTGTGAGGTCACTCAGTATTATAGACTCTAGTTCCATCCAGGTTGCTGCGAAATTCATGATTTTGTTCTTTTTTATGGCTGCGTAGTATTCCATCGTGTATATGTACCACATTTTTTTAATCCAGTCCTCTTTTGATGGGCAGCATAGTTGTTTCCAGGTTCTTGCTATTGTGAACAATGCTGCGATAAACATACGTGTGCAGGTATCTTTTTTATAGAGTGATTTGTGTTTTTCAGGGTATATTCCCAGTAGGGGGATGCAGGG
>NW_007010694.1:0-671 GCF_000164805.1 Carlito syrichta | reverse complement strand
GTTGTCTTTGTTTGGTTCTATATAGTGTTTAGCACCATCTCGGGAGATGCCCTTCTGACTATTCCCTGAACCTTCAAGCATAGTGTCAAATAATCTCTTTAATGATGTTTTCCCAAAATCGTTTCCATTCTGTTTTCTCTCCATTGGATCATATTCACATTCTGAGTTACCAAGATTCATCAAGCAAGCTGAAGCTATCCTTTTCCATTTAAAAGCCAGGCTCAGTGGCTCAGCCTGTAATCCTGTACCTTGGGAGGCCGAGGTGAGTGGATTGCCTGAGCCCGCAGGTTTGAGACCCGCCTGGGCAACTTGGCGAGACCTCATCTCTACAATAAATTAAAAACTAGCCGGGCGTGGTAGCACACACCTGTGGTTCCAGCTACTTGGAAGGCTGAGGTGGAAGAATTGCCAGAACTCAGCAGGTCGAGGCTGTGGTGGCCAGGGGTGGCCACTGCACTCCAGTCAGGGCAACAGAGTGAGACTCCAACTCAAAAAAAAAAAAAAAGGCTTATCCATCAGTCACTTATTCCTGAGACTACATTTAGTAATATGAAACATGAAATAAAAGACTCCTATTAAGAACTTTGATACTCAAAATCTTGCTGGAAAATTTTGATTATGTAACGGAATGTCAAGGAAATTCCAAATGCGTCTGGTCAGTAAAAATAAGT
>NW_007010693.1:0-342 GCF_000164805.1 Carlito syrichta | reverse complement strand
GTGGCCGCCCCCGGCCACTGCAGCCTCGACCTGCTGGGCTCCGGTGATCCTTCCACCTCAAGCTTCCGAATAGCTGGAACTACAGGCGCGCGCTACCACGCCCTGCTAACTTTTTTTAAAAATTATTATTGTAGAGATGAGATCTCGCCAAATTGCCCAGGCGGGTCTCGAACTCGTGGGCTCAGGCTATCCACTCACTTCAGCAGGAGTGGGATTACAGGTTGAGCCACCGAGCCCGGTTTTTTTCTTTTATAATAGTTTGGAGATTAGCAATTCATACCCTCAGGTCAGCCCTAGGCCAGCAGTTTTATCTGGGACTGAGGTTTTTTCTTTGTTATCATC
>NW_007010692.1:0-4185 GCF_000164805.1 Carlito syrichta | reverse complement strand
CTAGCCAGCTGCCTAGTCAGCTGACTTAGTAGTTGACTTTACCAGCGAGCCAAGTGGCTACCCAGTTGAGTGAACTATCTGACTTAATTAGCTAGTCAGGTGGCTAGCCAACTGACTTAACTAGCTCGCTACCAATATAGCCAGCTGGGTAGACAGCTGACTTAACTAGCTGACTTAAATAGTTGGCCTGCTTGCTAGTCAGCTGAATTAACTAGTTTGCTATATAGCTAGCCAGCTGGCTAGCCAGCTGACTAAACTTGGAGACAATTAGCTAGCTAGTTAAGTAACTGACTTAGCTAGCTTACTTAACTAGCTGACTTAACTCACTAGCCAGCTGAATTAACTACCTGATGTAACTAGCTAGCTGCCAAGCAAGCAAGTTGAATATACTAGCTGAAATAACTAGCTACCTAGCTAGATATCTAGCTAGCTAGCCGACTTAACTTGCTGACTTAACAAGCTAGCTAGCTGACATAACTAGCTGACTTAACTAGCTAACTACATAGCTAGCCAGCTGAATTAACTAGCTGAAATAACTAGCTAGCCAGTTGTCTAGCAATCTCACTTAACTAGCTTTTTAACTAGCTAGTGACCTGGCTAGCCAACTGACTTAACAAGGTGACTTAACTAGCTAGCCAGCTGGATAGCCAGCTGACTTAACTAGTTGGCTAACAAGTCACACAGCTGGACATCCAGGTAACTAAACTAGCTGATGTAACTAGTTATTCAGCAGGCTAGACAGCTGAATTAGCTAGCTCTCTAGGGACCTGGATAGACAGCTGACTTAACTAGCTGACTTAATTAGCTAGGCAGCTGGCTAGCAAACTGACTTAACTAAGTCACTACCTAGTCAGCAAGCTGGCTAGCCCACTGACTTAACTAGATGTCTTAACTAACTGGCCTGCTTTCTAGCCAGTTAACTCAACTAGCTTGCCATATAGCTAGCCATCTGGCTATCCAGCTGAATTAACTAGGTGACTTATCTAGCTAGCAAGCTGTCTAACCAGGTGTCTTAACTAGCAAGCTACCTAGCTAGCCAGTTGGCTAGTCAGCTGACTTAATTAGGTGATTTAAGTAGCTAGGCAGCTGGCTAGACAGCTGACATAAATAGCTAGCTATCTAGCTAGCAAGCTGTCTAGCCAGCTGACTTAGCTAGCTCTCTACCTCTCTAGCCACCTGGATAGCAACCTGACTTAACTAGATGACGTAATTAGCTATCCAGCTGGATAACCATCTTAGTTAACTATGGCTCTACCTAACTATAGAGCTGTCTAGCCAGCTGACTTAACTAGCTGTCTTAACTAGCTGGTCTGCTTTCTAGCCAGTTGAATTAACCTGCTTGTTACATAGCTAGACAACTGGCTATCCAGTTGAATTAACTAGGTGACTTATGTAGCAAGCCAACTGTCTAGCCAGCTGACTTAAATAGCAAGCTTAGTAGCTAGACAGCTGGCTAGTCAGCTGACTTAACTAGGTGACTTAATTATCTAGCCAGCTGGCTGGACAGCTGACATGACTTGCTAGCTACCTAGCTAGCCAGCTGGCTAACCAGATGATATAATTGCCTAGCTAGGTTTCTAGCCAGCAGACTACCCAGCTGACTTAACTAGCTGACTTAACGAAGTAGCCAGATGGCTAGTCAGCAGAATAAACTAGCTACCTACCTACATAGCCCACTGGCTTGCCAGCTGTCTTACCTAACTAACTACCTAGCTAAGTTGCTGGCAAGCAAACTGACGTAATGAGGTGACTTATGTAGCTAGACAGGTGGCTAGCCAACTGAATTAAAGCTAGCTCTCCTGCTTGGCAACTGGCTAGCCAGCTGACTTAAATAACTGATTTAACTAGTTAGCCAGCTGACTTAAATAGCTGGTCTGCTTGCTAGTCAGCTGAATTAGCTAGCTTGCTATATAGCTAGCCATCTGGCTAGCTAGCTGAGAAAACTAGGTGCTCAACTAGCTAGCTAGTTAGCTAGATGACTTTGCTAGCTTACTTAACTAGTTGGTTAACGAGATAGCTAGCTGACTTAACGAGTCGGTTAATGAGCTAGATAACTTTTTAACTGGTTGGTAAATGAGTTAACTAGCTGACTTAACTTGTTGGTTAACTAGTTAGCTAGGTAAATTAACTGTTGGCTGACGAATCAGCTGACTATTTAACTGGTTTAACACGTTGACTGACTTCTCAGTCAACTTGTTAGCTGGCTTAACAAGTTGGCCAACTATTTGGACATCTATGTAGCTGGGTTAACTAGTTGACAGACGGGTTGGCTCCAACTTACTTCAATAAACTAGTTGGCAGCATAGTTTGTTTACCTAAATTGTCGGCCGACTAGTATGCCATCTAGTTAGCTGACCTCACTGGTTGGCCAACTAGTTATCTGACCTAACTTGTTGAATTACAAGTTGGTCCAATACTAGGCCGATTGGTTAATTTACTTAAATAGTTGAACGGCTAGTAGGACAACAGGTTAGCTGACTTAACTAGTCAGTCGGTGAGTGAGTTGACTGATCAGCCAACTTAACTAGTTGACCATTGAGTGAGCTGACTGATCATTTGACTTTAGTCGGCTGACAAGTGGGCCGACTGGTCAGACGTATCTAGTCAGCTGTCAAGCGAGCCATCCACTGAGCTGATTTAACTGGTCAGCTGGCTTGCAAGCTGACTAGTTAGTTGACCTGTTGGCCTGAGAGAGAACTGACAAGTGAGTTGACCTTTTGGATGGTGAGTGAGCTGACTAGTTTGCTGAATGGTTGGCAGGCAAGCAAGCCAATTAGTTAGCTGACCTGATGGAAAGTGAGTGAGACCACTAGTTTGCTGACAAGCTAGCTGAGTTGCTAGTTGAATAGTAAGCTAAGAAACTAGCAGATTTGCTAGCTGACTTAATTAGCTAGCTGACTAGCTAGCTGGTTATCTAGCTGACATAACTAGCTTGATAATTGGATAGTTAGCTTGCTAGCTTTCTTTGCTATCTAGCTGACTATCTAGCTGACTTAACTAGCTAGCTTACTAGCAAGCTGACTAGCTAGCTGACAAAACTACTTAACTAAATAGTTAGTCAACATGCTAGCTGACTTAACTAGCTTGCTGGCTAGCTAGCTGACGTAAATCAATGACTAGTTAGGTTGCTGGCTAGCTGACTAAACAACTGAATTAATGAGGTAGCTACTTGGTTGACTAGCCAGCTAGCCAGCTGGCTTAATTAACTAGCTACCTGGCTGGCTAGCTGGTTAGGCAACCAGCTAGCTATCTAGTGGATTGGCCAGCTGGCTAGCCAGCCAGCTTAAAAAGCCAGTTGGCTGGCTGGACAGTGGGATAGCCAGCCATCATAACTAGCCAGCCACTCTGCGGTTCAGCTGGCTAGCCAGTCGGCTTATCTAGCTGGCCACCTACCTGACCAGCCTGCTAACCAGCCGGCTTATCTTTCCAGCCACCTAACTAGCCAGCCAACTAACCAGCTGACGTAACTAGATAGCCATCAGGCTAGTAAGCTGGCTTAACTAGCTAGTCACTTACCTAGCAAGAGAGCTAGCTAGATCACTTAACTTGCTGACATAATTAGCTACCCAGGCTGCTAGCCAGTTGACTTAATTAGCTAGTTACCTACCTAGGCAGGTGACTAGCCAGCTGACTTAACTAACTATCTTAACCAACTAGCCAGTTTTCTAGCCAGCTGACTTACTAACTGACATAGACAGCCTGCTGGCTAGCCAGCTGACATCTCGAGCTAGCTGGGTGGCTAGCCAGCTGACTTACCTAGCTATCTACCTATGCATCCCACTGGCTTGCCAGCTGACTTAACTGCCTAGCTTTATACCTAACCAGCTGGCTAGTGAGCTGACAACTAGGTGACTTAACTAGCTAACCAGCTGGCTAGTCAGCTGACTTAACTAGCTAGCTTCCCAGCTAGGCAACTGGCTCATCAGCTGACTTAACTAGAAGACATAACTTTCTAGCTACATAGATAGCCATCTGAATTTACTAGCTGAAACAACTAGCTAGCTACCTAAGTAGATATCTAGCTAGCTAGCTGTCTTAACTAGCTGATGTAATTAGCTAGCAAGCTGACATAACTAACTGACTTAATTAGCTATCTACCTAGCTAACAAGCCTAAATAACAAGGTGAATTAACTAACTAGTCGGCTATTTAGTCAGCTGACTTAAATAGCTTTTTAACTAGCTAG
>NW_007010691.1:0-346 GCF_000164805.1 Carlito syrichta | reverse complement strand
CTTTTCTGAGCTTTGGGTGACTGGATCTCCCTGAAGCCTAAGTCTGTGTTGCCCCTTGGTCCCTTGAAAGTAATAAACCCTCTTTGTGTAACGTGTGTGTGTGTGTGTGTGTGTGTATTCTGTCCCACTAAAACATGACAAGTAGTACTAGTACATCCCAAGATGCAGTAACTGAAGTGGCAACAAATGAACTTGCTTCACACAACTTTGTGATTATCTTGTTGGGGAGTGTCAGGAGCTCCATCAAACATCTCTGTCTGCCACAGACTCTTTATAAGAAAAATCGGAGCTGCTTGGTCTATGGCCCAAGCAGCAGGAAGCTTTAATTTTTTTTTTTTTTTTTTTT
>NW_007010690.1:0-394 GCF_000164805.1 Carlito syrichta | reverse complement strand
GGCAGAGAGCTAGTTAAGTCAGCTGGCTAGCCAGCTGGATAACTAGTTATGTCAGCTAGTGTCATCACCTGGCTGGCCAGCTGCCTTTATCGTTACTCAACTAGTTAAGTCAGCTGGCTAACAAGCTGGCTAGCTAGTTAAGTCACCTCGTTAATCTGTTGACTAGTCAGCTTGCTAGCTAGATAAAAAAACTAGTTAAGTTAGATGTCTGGAAAGGTGGCTATCTAGTTATTTCAGTATAAGTCAGCTGGCTTGCTACTTAGCTAGTTAAGTCAGCTATTTATGAAAGATAACTAGCTAGTTAAGTCAGGTAGTTCATTCAGCTAGCTAGATAGATAGCTACCTAGGTAGCTAGCTAGTTATTCCTGCTTGTGAAATCAGTTGGTTATCTAGG
>NW_007010689.1:0-324 GCF_000164805.1 Carlito syrichta | reverse complement strand
TCTACTTTGCTACAGGTGGTTGTGTATGTTGAAGCTGTTCTTTCAAAAGATGACTCACCTGGGAGACTGCAGCCCCCTCACATTTGTGATCCCCTGACACACATAGAATTTATTAAAATGTTTTCAGGTGCCTCGAAGACTCCCACAAGGCTGTTCCCTGCAGAAGCAGGCTGGCTTGGGAATCAGAAAGTAACCAGATTAGACTAGGAGTTCTCTCTCAAGAGTCCTGAGAATGGGAGGCTGAGGTGAGTGGATTGCTTCAGCCCGCGGGTTCGAGACTCACCTGGGCAGGCGAGACCTCATTTCTACAATAAAATCAAAAAA
>NW_007010688.1:0-783 GCF_000164805.1 Carlito syrichta | reverse complement strand
TTCAAGACCAGGCAGGAGGACCAGGATGTCGACCAAATGGAAAGCCTGTGATCACGGCAGTTTGGGAGGCAAAGGCCTAGAGGATGTCCCTATTTGGGTGGTTTAAGAGCAGCCTGGACAACATTGTGAGGAAAGAAAAGAAAAGAAAGAAAAGAAAGTAAGAAAGAAAGGAAGGAAGGAAGATAGGAAAGAAGGAAGAAAGGAAGAGAAAGAGAAAAAGATAAAGAAAGAAAGAAAGAAAAGTTAACTAAGAAATCCATTCTCCTGTAAACCTTCTTCCCTAAGTCCTTCCCCCATGCCCCTGACATACAAGGGTCCCCCCCCTCCAGTCCCAACCCCCTCAATGACTGCCACCCTTTGGTGCAGGAGTTCCTGAGGCTCCCTGGCTGCATTCTTGCCACTCTCTCTACGAGGGGAGGAATGTGCCCCAGGCAGGCTGACCCTTAGACTTGGCAATGAGGACCTTCTGCAAAAAAGGCCAGGGACACATCCCTCACTGGGGGACATTTCTTCCCCCAATCCCGTTGTTCCTGGCTCTAAAGTCAGTCACCCTGTGAACACACCGTGCACAGTTGAGAATCTGTGTATAATTCAGAATTTTTTGGAGACAGGGTCTGGCTCTGTGACCCAGGCTGGGTCCCGGGGACACGAACATCATTCACAGCCAGTCTCACAATCGCATACTGTGACTATCCTCCCGCCTCAGTTTTCAGAGTGGCTGGGATGATGGGCACCTCAACCCAAGACCCCCTGTTTGTGTGGGTGAAGAGACAAGGTCTCGTT
>NW_007010687.1:0-5582 GCF_000164805.1 Carlito syrichta | reverse complement strand
GAACAAATCACTGGAGCAACTGACATAGAGGATGGCCAGCCCACTGGGACACTCATCTCAGAGGGGAGCCAGTCACTGGAATAGCAAACGAAAAGGAGAGCCTGTCACAGAGGCACCCATCACAGAGGAGAGCTAGTCACTGGGGCACCAGTTAGGAGGTTCTCAGTCACTGGGGCTCAGACCCAACTGGGCAACTAGTAACTGGGGAAGTCATCACAGAGAAGACAAATTCAGAGTGGTACTTGTCACAGAGGGGGGCAGTCACTGAGGCACCAATCACAGAAAAGGACTAGTCACTGGAGCACCCATTACAAAGAATACCTTCTCTTTTTTTTTTTTTTGACTTGGAGTCTCACTCTGTTGCCCAGACTGGAGTGCAGTGGCTGCTCCCGGCCACCGCAGCCTCGACCTGCTGGGCTCCAGCGATCCTTCTGCCTCAGCCTTCTGAGTAGCCGGAATTACAGGCATGCGCTACCACGCCTGGTTGATTTTTTCATTTATTGTAGAGATGAGGTCTTGCTGCCCAAGCGGGTCTCGAATGAGTAGGCTCAGGCAATCCACTTATCTCAGCCTCCCAAAGGCATGGGATTACAGGCTGAGCCACCAAGCCCGGCTAAGATTACCTTCTCAGTGGAGACCACATTACTGGGGCAACCATCACAGAGGAGGAGGATCAGTTACTGGGGCACAAATTACTAATAAGTTACAGTCACTGGGGCATATACAATGGAGTTGGGCCAGGTACTGGGGCACTCATTACGGAAGTGTCCCAGTCACTGGTTCAACTATCAGAGAGAAGATCCAGTCAGTGAAACATCCAACACTGAGGAGAGTCAGGCATAAGGGAACCCATCAGAGAGGATGACTAATCACAAGTACATCTGTTATGGATGAGAAGTAGTCTTTGGGAAATTGTTTAGAGAGTAGGGTAAGTCACTGGTCCCCCAATTATGAAGGATGACTAGCTACTTAGGCAAATTATTATATGTGAGGGACAGTTAATGGTACACCCATCACACAGGATGTCCAGTGAATAGGGAATCCATAGCAGAGGAGAAGCAGTCATTGGGCACCCATCACAGAGAAGGACAGTAACTGTAGCACCCATCACAGAAAATATGCATTACATATATGGGTTAGTCACTGGGACACCCATCACAGGAGAGGGATTATCTTTGTGCCCCCCTTCACAAAGTCAGTGGGGCACCAATCTGGAAGAAGTGTCAGTTACTGGAACCCAAATTATAAAAGAGGGTCAGTTACCAAGGTACCATTCACACAGAAGTGTTAGTCATAGTGACATCCATAAGAAAGAAGGGCTAGTCACTAGAGCACCCATTATTGGGAAAGGACAGTAAGTGGGACTCACATCACATAGGAGGCCAGGTCACTGGAGCAATAATTATGGAGGAGTACCGGTCACTGAGCACCAATCACAGAGGAGGCCGAGTCATTGGGTCACCCATAATAGAAAAGGGTCTGTCACTGGGAAACCCATTAAGGAGGAGGTCGAGTCACTGGGGCAATGATCATTGAGAACAGCCTGTAATTGGAACACACATTGCAGAAGAGAAAAAATGTCCACCTATTACAAAGGACGTTTAGTCACTAGCACATCAATTATGGATGAGGGTCAATCATGGGGTTACTGATTACAGAGTAGAGCCAGTAACTGAGGAACCCATCAAAGAGGAGAGCCAATCAAGAGGACATACATAACAGAGCAGTGCCAATCACTGGGGTGCATATTATAAAAGAGGGCCAGGCGCTGGTATACACATCACAAAAGTAGTCTTCTCACTGGGGCACACATCAAAGAGTACAGTCATTCAATGGTACAACCTTCACAGAGAACAGTCAGACACTGTAACACCCATCACATAGGAGAGTCAGTCACTGAGGCACCCATCACAGATGGGTGTCAGCCACTGAGGAACCTATCACAGAGGAGGGTTAGTCATTGAGGTGCCCATTAAGAGGGTCTCAGTCACTGGTGTTCCAAAGACAGAGAGAATTTTTACTCATATCAGAGGAAGACTAAAAAATGAGACAGCATGTTTGCAGGATGGTCAGTCATGAAGGCACAAATCACAAAGGAAGTTCTGTCATTGGGGCAACCACAATGCAGGATGATCAGTCACTTGTGGTACCAATATGGAAGAGGCCCAGTCACTGAGGCACCACTCACAGAGGAAGGTCTGTCACTGGTGCACCCATCATACAGGAGGGTGAGCCACTGTGGCATCCAGTTTGGAGGAGGGTCATTTACTTGTCACCCATCACAGAGGTGTGCTGGTTATGAGCACCAGTTAAGGGGGATGGGTAGTCACTGAGAAAACCATCAGAGTTGAGGGCCATTAAGAGGGGCATCCATCACAGAGAAATAAAAGTAAGTGAGGTACCCCTCACAGAGGAAATCAATCACTGGGACATTTTTCACCAAGGAGGCCCAGTAACTGGGACACTCATAATAGAGGAGGCCAGGACATTGCTGCATCTATCACAAAGGAGAGCCCATCACTGGGAAACCCATCATAGAAGAATCTGTCACTGTGGCACACACCACAGAGGAGGGTTAGTTAATGAAACACCAATAATGAAGGAGACCTAGCTTCTGGAACACTCACTTCAGAGGAGGGCTCTTCACTAGTGTAGCATATTTGGAGAAGAGCCAGTCATGGGATCACTAATCTCAGTGGGGCTCCCATAATGGAGGAAGATCAGTCACTTGGGGCACCAATATTAAAGAAGCCTGATCATTGGACACTGATCACAGAGAAAGGTCTTTCATTTGTTCACCCACCACAGAGGAGTGTGAGTCACTGGGACACCCATTTTGGATGAAGCCCAGTTGCCACCCATCACAGAGTTGTGCCAGTTACTGAGGCACCAGTTATGAAGGAAGGGTAATCATTGGAAAATCATCACAGATGAGGTTCCGTTATTGGGGTATTCATCACACAGGAGGATCAGTCAATAGGGAACCCATCACAGAGGAGGGATAGTCACTGAGACACCCATGTAGAGCAGGGAGAGTCAATGTGTCATGCTTCACAGAGGAGGGTCAGTAACAGAGACACACAACACAGAGGAGGGTTAGTCACTGGGGCACCCATCAGGAAAAAAAGTCTGTCATTGTGGGTTCCATAACAGCAGAGATCTAGTCAGTGGGGTACTAATCATGGAGAAGGGCTGGTCACTGAGACACCCATTTCAGAGGAGCACAACCCACTGGGGCTCCCACCACACAGGAGGGCTAGTCATGGATACACCTTAAACAAAGGAGAGCTAGTAACTGAGGCACACATAGTTGAGGAGGACCAGTAAAGGGAACACAAAGGAGGGATAGTAACTTGGGGAACCATTATGGGAGAATGAAAGTCACTGGGGTACAAATCACAGAGGAGACACATTCAATGGAACACCCATTAGGAATGGCAGCCAGTCAGTGAGTCACCCATTATGGAGGAGGCCCAGTCACTAGAGCAACCATCACAGATGAGAGTCACTGGGACACACATAACAGAAAAGAGCCAGTCACAGGGTCACCCAACAGAGAGGAGAGCTAGTCACTGGGACACCAGTTATGAAGGAGGTTCAGTTACTGGAACAGTCATGAGAATATGTTTGTCAACGAGGCAGCCTATTTGGAGCAAGACCAGTAACTAAGCACCAATCACAGAGGATGCCCTGTCAATGGCACAACCCTTATGGAGGAGGCCCAGTCACTGTTACACCCATTGCAGAGAATGCTTTTTCACTGGGGCACTCATCATATATGAAGACAATCCACTGAAGCAGGAGAGGCCCAGTCACTAGGGCACACATTAAGAGTGAAACCTAGTAACTGATATAACCATCACAAAGCAGGACCAATAAATGGGGCACTCATTATGGAGGAATCCAAAGAAGTAGGAGCCCATCACAGAGATGACTATTCACTGGGGCATTTATAATGGAGGGAGGATAGTCACTGGGCACCAATCACAGGGGAAGCACAGCAACTTGAGTACCCCTATGGAGGAGGGTCAGTCAAGAGGACACCAATATGGAGGAGATCCAATCACTATGATACTGATCACACAGAAAAGCCAGTCAAAAAGCATACCTCACCGAATAGAGCAAATTACTGGAACATCCATTTTGGACGAGGGCCTGTTACTTGTCACCAATCATCAATGTGTGCTAGTCACTGGGGCACAAATTTTGGAGCAGGACTTTTCACTGTGTCAACCATTACTGGTGTGGGTCAGTCACTGTGGCACCCATGACACAGGAGGTTCAATCACTAGCACTCCCTTCACAGAGGAGGGACAGTCACAGGGGTACCCATTACACAGCAGGGCCTGTCACTGTGGCATCAACAATAGAGGAGGGGCAGCCACAAATGTACACATCACAGAGGAGGGCTAGTCACTGAGACAACCATCAAAGAAAAGAAGTTGTCACTGTGAAATCCATCACAGAGAAGAGGCAGTAATTGGTGCACCATTACAGAGGGCAGTCACTGGTGCACCCAATACACACAAAGACCAGTAACTGGGACATTCAACACAAAGTAGTGCTAGTAACTGGGGCATGCAATATTGAGGAGGCCCAGTAAGTGGAACATTCATAATAGAGGAGGGATAGTCACTGGGGAAACCATTATGAAGTGCCAGTCAGTGTGGCACCTATTATAGAAGAGGCCCAGTCACTCAGGTACCCATAATAGGAGAAGGCACAGTCACTGGAACAACCATAACAAAGAAGGGTCATTCACTGGGGCACTCATCGCAGAGAAGTGTCAGTCACTTGGTTACCTATTAAATAGGAGGGACAATCACTGGAGCACCCATCACAGAAGAAGACTATTTTCTGGGCCACCCATCACAAATGAGAGCTAGTCACTGAGACACATCACACATATAAGGGCAAGTCACTGAGGTACCCAATAGGAGGGACTTAGTCACTGGGACTCTGATCCCAGAGGACAGCCAGTAACTATTGTAACCATCACAGAGGAGGTAAAATCAATTGATGTCCATCATCTACAAGGATTAACCCCTTAGGCACACATCAAAGAGGAGGGCTAGTCACTGAGGCACACATTATAGAGAAGGCCCAATCTCTGGAGCATCTTTCTCAGAGGAGAGCCAGTCAGTGGAACACTCATCACAGAGAAAGGCAAATCACTGTGGCATCCATTCTCGAGAAGGGCTTGTCACTGCAGCAACCATCACAGAAAAAGGCTAATCAAAGCATCACTCATCAAAGAGAAGAACCATCACATAACACAACCAGTCACTGGGGCATGTATTCCAAAGGAGGGTCAGTCACTGGTGCACCCCCCACAGAAGGGCGTCTGTCACTGAGACACCCAACAAGAGGAAAGGCAGTCACTTGGGCACCCATTATGAAGGGCTAGTCACCGGGGCTCCCATTATAAAGAAGCACCAGTCAAGGAAACCAAATGCAGAGGAACTCTAGTCACTGTTCCTCCAATTACAGAAGAGGCTCCAGACAGTGGTCAACCTGCTCACAGAAGAGAATTAGTCACTGTGACATGCATCACAGAGAAGGGATAGTCATTGAAGCACCCA
>NW_007010686.1:0-301 GCF_000164805.1 Carlito syrichta | reverse complement strand
AGAAAGGACATCTTAACAAAGTTGATTCTTCTTATCCATGAGCACGGAATATTTTTCCACAACATTGTGTCATCTTTTATTCTTTCAGCAGTGTTTTGTAGTGTTCATCATAGAGGCCTTTCACATCTCTCGCTAGTAAGATGCCAAGGTACTTGATCTTTTTTGTGGATATTCTGAAAACGATGTGTGATTATTTGAGTTCCTGCTTGTTCATTATTGATGTATTGAAATATGATTTTCTTTTGCACATTTAATTTGAACCCTGAGATGTTACCAAGGTCCTTTATCAGTGCAAGAAGGT
>NW_007010685.1:0-378 GCF_000164805.1 Carlito syrichta | reverse complement strand
ATCTTTACCATGTTTAAGTGCATAGTTTAGTGATGAAAAATACATTTATATTATTTTTCCTCTCTTCATGTGCCCCTTCTTGTCCTCTGGTAACTACCAATCTCCTCATCATGAGATCTATTTTTATTTTTATTTTTATTTTTTTGAGTCATGGCTCTCACTCTATTGTCCAGGCTGGACTACAGTGGTATGACCATAGTTCACTACAGTTTCAATCTACTGCACTCAGGCTTTCCTTCAAGCTCAGCCTCCTGAGTTGCTAGGACTACAGATGTAGGCCATCACATCCAACTCACTTTTTGTTTATTTATAGAGACAAGGTCTTGCTGTGTTGCTTAGGTTGAAACTGTGAGTGAGAAAATGTGACATTTTTCTTTC
>NW_007010684.1:0-686 GCF_000164805.1 Carlito syrichta | reverse complement strand
ATATAAAAAGGTAAACAGACTGGCCATTAATATATGCGCTAAATGTTGTCTGCCGGCATGTATTAACCAATTACATACAGCAAGGTTAGGTTAGCTTGATTTGACTCACAGATAATCTGTAGAGTAAATATAAATATCCCTTATTTACACTGTAATCTCTGCAAATGCCATACTATTGTCCGTGAATTTCTTTATACTCTGACCTGACAAGTCTCTATTGCTCTTTCTTCTATTTCTTCATATCTTTGGAAACCTTATTTCTTATACCTTATATCATTGCTTTCTTCTTCTTTTTCTCTAAGATTCTGAATCTAGAAAAAAGGTCCTTATTTTTTTCTTCGGTTTTTGTTCTTGTTTTGTTTTTCTTCTCAGACTATTGCTGAGCTAATTTTTATATGGGTGCTTCATCCTCTTTCTTCCCTTGAAATTCAGGATGTCAGAGCACCACCTTCTTTCCGGCCTCATCACTTCTAAGTAACTCCTCCACATTCCTGAAGAGTTTGAATTCCACACGTAGACCACAGCCTCCTTCTTGAAAACTTTATGAACTTAACTTTTGCTTTTCATCCCACATCTTAGTCCTGTCTCAGTATTGTCTTGCTGGCTCCTATTCTTCCAGCCCCTTCAAAGCAGGCACTTTCCAGGGTTCTTACCTCAGCCCTGACTCTGCTGTCTCTCCCTTTTTT
>NW_007010683.1:0-305 GCF_000164805.1 Carlito syrichta | reverse complement strand
TGATTGGTGCATCAGTGACTGGCTTCTTATATGATGGGTTCCCAGTGACTAGCCCTCCTCTAAATTGGGTGCCTCAATGAGCTGCTCTCCTCTAAACTAGGTGTACATTGTAACTAGCCCACTTGTGTAATGGGTGTTATGGTAGCTGGTCCTCCTTCATAATTGTTCCAGTGGCTAGATCTCCTTAGTGATGGGTGCCCCAGTAAATAGCTCTCCTCTGTGGTGTTGTCCAGGGAATGTCTCGTCTCTATGGTAGGTTCAACAGGAACTGGGCCTCTATAATGTTTTCCCCAGTGACTAGCCCT
>NW_007010682.1:0-350 GCF_000164805.1 Carlito syrichta | reverse complement strand
TAGCCAGCTGTCTAGCCAGCTGACTTAACTAGGTTACTTAACTAGCTAACCACCTGGCTGGACAGCTGACATAGCTAGCTAGCTTCACAGCTAGCCAGCTGACTTAACTAGGTTACGTAACTAACTAGACAGCTGGCTAGCAGACTTACATAACTGTCTAGCTGCCTATTTAGACAGCTGTACAGCCAGCTGACTTAGCTAGTTAGCTAGTTACATATCCCACTGGTTTGCAAGCTGACTTAACTCCCTAGATTTCTAGTGAACCAGCTGGCTAGGGAGCTGACATAACTAGGTGACTTAACTAGTAACTAGGTGACTTACCTAGCTAGCCAGCCAGCTATCCAGTTGAC
>NW_007010681.1:0-310 GCF_000164805.1 Carlito syrichta | reverse complement strand
TTCCATTCCATTCTAATCCATTTTATTCAATTCCATTCCACTCCATTCATCTCCATTCCATTTCATTCCATTCCAATCCTCTTCTTTCCTCTCCTTCCTTCCGCATTCCATTCCATTCCATTCTTCTGCATTCCTATCCTCTCCATTCCATTCTATTTCACTCCTTTCCATACCTCTCCATTCAGTACCATTAAATTCCTCTCCATTGCATTCCATTCCATTCCATTCCATTTCTCTTCATTTCATTCTTGTCCATTAGATTCCATTTCATTACACTCCATTCAATTCCCTTCCATTCCATTCCTCTCTA
>NW_007010680.1:0-835 GCF_000164805.1 Carlito syrichta | reverse complement strand
AGGAAAGGAATGGAGTGGAATGGAATGGAATGTAGAGGAATATAAAGGTAGAGAAAGGAAAGGAATTTAAAAACATGGAGGGGAATTTGTATGAATGGAATGGAAACGAATTAAATGGAGAGGAAAGGTACGAAATGATATGCAAAAGAGTGGAATGGAATGGAAAGAAATGTAATGTAATGAGGAGGAAGGGAATGGAGAAGAATGTAATGGAATGGAATGCAATAGACAGAAAAGGAATGGAATGGAATTGAGAGGAATTGTGAGGAATGGAGTTGAATCAAATGGAATAGAGAGAAATGGAATAGAAAGGAATGAAGAGGAATGGAATGGATTGGAATGTAATGGTGAAGAATGGAATGATGTGGAATGGCATGGCGTGGAATGGAATGGAATGGAATGGAGAGGAATGGAATAGGAATGAAATAGAAAAGAAAGGAAAGTTACAGAAAGGAATGGAATGGAATGTAGTGGAATGGAATGGAACGGACAGAAATGGAATGGGGGGAATAGAATGGAGGAAAATGGAATGTAAAGGAGTGGAGAGGAATGGTATGGAATGGAATGACCAGGAATGGAATGGGGAAGAATAGAATGGTGAATAATGAAATAGAGTGGAATAGAATAGAGAAGAAAGGAGTAGAAAAGAATAGAATAGAATGAAAGGAAAAAGAAAGAAATGGAAAGGAAAGGAGTGGAGTGGAATGGATTGGAGAGGAATGGAATGGAGTAAAATGGAATGAAATGGAATGGAACAGAGAAGAATAAATTGCAGTAGAGTGGAATGGATTGAAATGGAGAGGAATGGAATGGAAAGAAATTAAAGGAAAGGGGA
>NW_007010679.1:0-311 GCF_000164805.1 Carlito syrichta | reverse complement strand
TAGCTGGTGAGAGAGCAAACAGTTCAGAAGACTTAACTAGTCGACTGGCGATTGAGCCTACTGGTCAGCAGGGTTAACTAGTCTGCCTGCCCGTTAGCAGACAGGTGAGCTGCCATAACTAGTCTACCGGTGAGCTAGTCAACCAGTGAGCTGACTTAACTAGTTGGCTGGTGAGGAAGTCGACTAGTTAGCTGATCTGTTGGCCTGTGAGTGAGCCGACAAGTTAGTTGACCTGTTGGCTGGCAATAAAACCGAATAGTTTGCTGACTGGTTGGAAGGCGAGTGAGCCGACTAGTTAGCTGACCTGATGT
>NW_007010678.1:0-311 GCF_000164805.1 Carlito syrichta | reverse complement strand
CCATCTTTCGGGAATTCTAGGCCCAAGGTTGGGGCCTCTTTCCCAAATGATCTCTGTCTGCTCAGGATGATCCCATCTCCAAACACAAATGGATTGTTTTCTCATTTTTTCCTTTCTCCTTGAGTCTCATTCAATTGCCCAGGCTGGAGGGCAGTGGCTCGCTCCCAGCCACCACAACATCGGTCCACTGGGCTCTGGTGAGCCTTTCTCCATTCTTTGGAGGAGGCGGAATGACAGGCACGCACCACCATGTCTGCTCATTAGGGATGGATGGTAGAGACGAGTTTGTGTCGAGGTGTTCGGGTGGGTCT
>NW_007010677.1:0-928 GCF_000164805.1 Carlito syrichta | reverse complement strand
AGTCAGCTGGCTAGCTAGGAGTTTAGCTATCTTCGTCAGCTAGCTATGGTAGCTAGGTGGTTAGTTAAGTCAGTGTCTTAAGTCAGTTGCCTAGCTAGATAGCTAACTATACAGCTAGCTAGTTAAGCCAGCTAGATAAACCAGCTTGGTAGCTAGGTAGCTAGCTGACTAAGTCAGCTGGTTAAGTCAGATTGCAAGCTAGTTAATTCAGCGAGTTAAGTCAGCTGGCTAGCCAGCTGACTAGATGGGTAGCTACCTAGTTAATTCAGCTGGCTAGCCCGTTATATAGCTACTTAAGTAATCTAGTTAAGTCAGCTCACTAGTCAGCTGGTTACCTAGGTACCTAGGTGTTAAGTCAGCTGGCAAGCCAGTGGGATACGTAGGTAGCTAGCTAGTTAAGTCAGTTGGCTATTCAGCTGGCTGGCTTGGTACCTAAGTTGTTAAGTCAGCCTGCTAGCCAGCAGGCCAGTTAGTTAAGTCACCTAGTTTAGTCAGTTGACTATACAGCTGGTTACCTAGGTAGCTAGATAGTTAAGTCAACTGTCTAATCCACTGGCTAGCTTGTTAAGTCACCTAGGTAAGTCAGCTGCCTAGTCAGCTGGTTAACTAGGTAGCTTGCTAATTAGGTCAGCTGGCTAGACAGCTGGCTAGTTAGTTAAGTCACCTAGTTTAATCAGCTGGCTAGCCAGATGTCTAGATATATAACAAGCTAGTTAATTCACCTGACTAGCAAGCAGGCCAGCAAGTTAAGTCAGTTAGTTAAGTCAGCTGGCTCACCAGCTGTCTAGCTAGGTAACGTAGCTACTTAACCAGTTGGCTAGCCAGCTGGCAAGCTAATTAAGTCAGCCAGGTACTTCACCTCACTAGTCAGCTAGGTACCTAGGTAGAGAGCTAGTTAAGTAAAATGGGCTAGCTAGCTGGCTAACTA
>NW_007010676.1:0-351 GCF_000164805.1 Carlito syrichta | reverse complement strand
TCTTGTGAGAAATGATGTTGACACTTCCCCAAAGTGTGTTTTAGAGAATAGTAGGATTTTAAAAAATTTACTTAATTTTTTAAGTTTGTTCATCCTGAGGACAGGGGTGACCTGTAGCTTGGTTTGAAAGGGACTGGTGAGGGTCCACATTGTCTTGGTAAGGTTGTCTTCTCAGATTTGTTTCTCTTTTCTTTTTTTTTTGAGTTGGAGTCTCACTCTGTCGCCCAGACTGGAGTGTATTGGCACGCGCCAGGCCACCGCAACCTCGACCTGCTGGGCTCCGGCGATCCTTCCGCCTCAGCCTTCCAAGTAGCCGGAACTACAGGCGCGCTACCACGCCTGGTGAATTTT
>NW_007010675.1:0-441 GCF_000164805.1 Carlito syrichta | reverse complement strand
TCTGGGTGACAGAGTGAGACTCCAACTCAAAATAAATAAATAAATAAATAAAATAAAAATCTTGCTTTCTCAAAACAAACAAACAAAAAAACATGTAGACCAAGATAGTACATGTTCATGAAATATATTGTTATTGATTGGGATTGCTAAGTTACTTTTTTTTTCTTGAAGAAGCTTAAACATGATTCTCCTAAGCAAAAAATTATTTTTGTGTATGTTATTCTAAAACTAACATACAATTTATTAAATTAAGTGAGATTTAAAACATTTGCAAAATACATCCTTAATAACCACTGGCCAGCTTCTTCACATGTTAAAAGATGATTGTTAAAGTTCTAATAAAAATATGAACAAACTTTGTTGAGCTAATTCAGAAAAATGTCATACACACACACACACACACACACACACACACACACACACACACACACACACATAATG
>NW_007010674.1:0-314 GCF_000164805.1 Carlito syrichta | reverse complement strand
TTCCAACTGGCTTAACTCAGGTCAGACACTCACTTCTGGAAACATGAACCTTTGCCAAGAGAGTGGGCCATATTTACCAAAAGGGTGGGTCATATTTACAAACAACTGTCACAACTCAACACAGCAATTATGGAAAAATGTGGAGGGGAGGTAAGCCAGTAGGAAGGTTGCCTGTGAGCAAATGACACAGCACAGTCCTGATTAACCATTTGAGAATGGTGTTCATGTTGACGCATGCATGTAGATGGGGTGACCATGTAGATGGGGTGACCTGCATGCCCAAACGCATTTAATAATTCAAGGCATTAAATGAG
>NW_007010673.1:0-315 GCF_000164805.1 Carlito syrichta | reverse complement strand
GTTTCCATATGAATTTCTGTGTTGTCATTTCCAGGTCTGAGAAGAATGATGTTGGTAATGCAGTGAGTATTGCATTGAATCTGCAGATTACCTTTGGTAGGATGAACAACTTAACAATGTTGGTTCTTCCTATCCATGAACATGAAATATATCTCCATTTATTTGTGTCTTCTTGGATTTTTTGAGCTGCATTTTGTAGTTGTCATTGTAAAACATAAAGGTCTTTCACTTCTCTTGTTTAGGAAGATGCCAAGATATTTCGTGTGTGTGTGTGTGTGTGTGTGTGTGTGTGTGTGTGTGTCTATTGTGAGTGGG
>NW_007010672.1:0-390 GCF_000164805.1 Carlito syrichta | reverse complement strand
ATTCCATTCCTCTCAATTCCTTCCATTCCATTCCATTCTTCTCTATTCCTTTCCATTCCATTCATTCCCATTTTATTCCATTCGTCGCCATTCCGTTCCTTTCCATTCCATTCCATTCCATACCATTCCATTCCATTCCATTCCATACCATTCCATTCCACTCCACTCCATTTCGTGCCATTCCATTGCAATCCATTCCATTCCTCTCCATTCAATTTCTTTCCATTCCACTATATTTCATTCTATTCCATTCCAATCCATTCCAATCCTTTCCACTCCATTCCTTTCTTCTCCATTCCATTCCTCAAAATTCCTCTTCATTCTATTACTTTCCCTTCCATTCCATTCCATACCATTCCAATCCATTCCATTCCATTCCACTCCATTTCA
>NW_007010671.1:0-316 GCF_000164805.1 Carlito syrichta | reverse complement strand
GTCTTATGATTATATATGAAGGACAACACCTTATGTCAATGCACTTAAGTCTTTTCTTTATCTGGTATGAAGGTTAGATTGACATATTTTTTATCTGATTGAATCTCAGCAAATCAAGCAAGAGGTTTTTAAAACAAAAAGGAGTGACATTTTATAATTCAGTTTATACAATGAATAGAATTGTATGTACCTACACAAATGGTATCATAGTAAGAAAAGAATCTGGAGGAATAGAATGTGTAAAGTGGGAGAGAAATTGCATCTATGCTCTCTTCTATCCTTTTGGGGGTCTTTTGGGTCAGAAACTTTTTTTTTT
>NW_007010670.1:0-866 GCF_000164805.1 Carlito syrichta | reverse complement strand
TAATCCCAGCACTTTGGGAGGCAGAGGCAAGAGGATTGCCTGAGTCTAGGGGTTCAAGACCTGCCTAGGCAAGTTGGCGAGGCTTTGACTCTACAATAAATCAAAAAATTACCCGGGTATGATGGTCTGTGCTTGTAGTCCCAGCTACTTGGGAGGCTGAGGTGGGGGGATTGCCTGAGGCCCGCAGGTGGAGGTTGCGCTAACCATGAGCATGTTGCTGCACTCCAGGCTAGGTGACAGACTGAAACTCCTACTCAATCCATCCATCCATCCATCCATCCATCCATCCATCCATCCATCCATCCACCCACCCATCTATCTATCAAAGGAATGCTAGGTGATACATATGAACCTGATAACAAAGGGAAGTCCAAGTTTGCAATCAGCACTTAATTCTGGGCTATGAAGTATCCTTAGAAGCTTCGACCTGGAAAACACCCGAGCATTGACAAGCAGCCCTGGCTCCAGATCTGTTCACAGATATGAAAGCAAGCAGTGCATGCTGAAAGCCCACAGGCCACATTTATCCAGCTCCTGTGGTATATAACACAGCAAGCCTACATCCTTGCAATGCTAATACACCCCAGTAGCAACTGCCTTTTCTTTTCATTATTCAAAAGGAAAACTCTGTTCCTTTTTGCTTGCTGCTGAATTTGGGCTCTCTGACTCCCACTTAAGACTCTAGGATAAAGCCTCATGTAGCATTCTTCTCCTGCAAGATTCTTTCTCAACTAGGGGTAAAGTTGGCTTTAGTCAAGCCTGATAGCTGCCTACCAGGCCAGTCCTGCTAATAAGCTTCTTCCATCTCTGACGATCTTCCATCTACTATTTATTTTAACTTCTGTCTTTTTTTTAAAATATCTACC
>NW_007010669.1:0-318 GCF_000164805.1 Carlito syrichta | reverse complement strand
TTTTTTAAAGAGCTGAGGTCAGTTTGGACCTGTGAGTGGATGGCCTGCTGCATCTTGGATGGAGGGTAGCCAGAGGCAACGGTGAGAAGAAAGCGTAAAGATTTAGTTTAGTCTCATCCTGAGATTTTTGGGGCAATCATTGCTTCCTCCATTTAAGACAGAAATTATAGACAAAAGCCCAGACCATTGGTGTTCATAGGGTAACATTAGGGCAGTATAAAGTCTAGAAGTAGAGGCCAGGCGTTCACTCCTCCAAGTGCTCTTTTCAAACCCAAGGGAGGATGGATAAAAATCTAGGAGGCTGTCTTTCCTCAGGAC
>NW_007010668.1:0-508 GCF_000164805.1 Carlito syrichta | reverse complement strand
GACCTCCCTGTGGCACACCTCCTTGTTGTAGAAGCACCTTGCTATCTCTCCTCACCATCCGTATGGCATGAATTATTGGGTTCTGCATAGAGTGCCTCCATGACCTCCCTGTGGCACATCTTCTTATTGTCCCTGTGCCACACCTCCTGATGTGCCATGGCATGCCTTCTTGTCATTTCCATGGTGTGTCTATTCTGCTTCCCCATATCACATCTCCTTAACATTCCCATGAGGCAACTCCTCAGTATCACATCAGCGCACTGTGCCTCACATGCGACCCCATGGCATGCTTTCTCATCATTGCCGTGGTGGGCTATTTGACATTCCTACAGCACACTTCTTTGGCATCCCCATGGTGATCCCTGTTGGTGACCCCACAGTGTGCCTTTTCAGGATCCTCACAGCATGGCTCTTTGGCCTCCAGGAGGCATGCCTCCTCAACATCCCCTGGACTTACCTCCTTGGCATTCCTGCAGTGCACTTACTTAGTCTACCCACACCACATCTT
>NW_007010667.1:0-319 GCF_000164805.1 Carlito syrichta | reverse complement strand
CTTTGTCACCCATTTGGGTTCTGGGCTATGGGATTCTTTTTTTTTTTAATTATTAAGGTATGGGGTACAATTCGGGGTTAGGCATATGAACATTGATCATGCAGGCACCCTTGTTGATGAGGTATACCCCACCCTTCCCCAGCAGTTTACCTCAACTGCCAATCTCATCCCCTGATAGTTTTCCACTACTGCCAATTGCTTTCTTATAGCATTATAATTGTTTAAGTTCAGCTTATGAGTGAGAACATATGGAACTCAATTCTCTCTTTCTGTGATAAATCACTGCCTACTCCAAACAGGAAGGGAAGTGAAGACAGAG
>NW_007010666.1:0-1124 GCF_000164805.1 Carlito syrichta | reverse complement strand
AGTTAACTCGTTAACCAACTCGTTACGTCAGCTAATTTACTCATTTTCCAACTAGTTAAAACAGTTAGCTAAGTCGTTAACCAACTCATTAAATCAGCCAGCTATCTCGTTAGCCAACTATTTAAGTCAGTTAAGTCTGCTAGCTAAACAACTAGCAAGCTAAGTCAGTTAGCTAAGTCAGCTAGCTAACTAATTAGCTAGCTTATTAGGTCAGCTACTTAAGTTTGCTACCTAAATAGTTAGCTAATTTAAGTCAGCTAGATATTCAGCTAGTTAAATAGTTAGCTACATATTTAATTCAGGTAGTTAAGTCAGCTAGCTAACTAGTTAAGTCCACCAGTTAAGTCAGCGAGTTAAGTAGTTAAGTCAGCTAGCTAAGTCAGCTGGTTAAGTCAGCTTTCTAGTTCAGTCAGCTGCTTAATACAGCTAGCTAGCTAGATAGGAAATGAGTTAAGTCAGCAGGTTGAGTCAGCTAGCTAGCTAGTTAGCAAACGGGTTGAGTCAGATGGTTGAGTAGGCTAGCTAGCTAGTTAGCTAACGAGTTAAGTCAGCTGGATGAGTCAAATAGCTAGCTAGTTTGCTAACGAGTTAAGTAAGTTGGTTGAGTCAGCTAGCTAGCTTGTGAGCTAAGGAGTTAAGTCCGATCATTAAGGAAGCTAGCAAGAGCGTTAGATAAGGATTAAGTTAACTAGTTATCTAGCTGGTTAAGTCAGCTGGCTAGCCCGTTGGCTAGCTAGTTATGTCACCTAGTTAACTCAGCTCGCTGGCCAGCAGGTTAACTAGGCAGTTAGGTAGTTAAGTCAGCTGGCAAGCCAGCAGGCTATGTAAGTAGGTAGCTAGTTAAGTCAGCTGGCTAGCCATTCGTCATCTAGTTATGTCAGCTAGTTAACTCAACTGGCTATCCAGTTGTCTAGCTAGGTAGCTAGTTAACTCTGCTGGATAGCCAGCTGGCTACTTCCTTAAGTCAACTAGTTAAGTCAACTGACTAGGCTGCTGACTAGCTAGGTAGATAGGCAATTAAGTCAGCTGGTTAGCCAGCTGGCTAGCTCGTTCAGTCAGCTGGTTAGCCAGCTTGCTAGCTCGGTAGCTAGCTAGTTATGTCAGCTGTATGCCCAGCTGGCTGC
>NW_007010665.1:0-321 GCF_000164805.1 Carlito syrichta | reverse complement strand
CTGGCTTGTTAGTTAAGCTACCTAGTTAAGTCACTGGGATATCCAGCTGAATAGCTAGGTAACTTGCTACTTAAATCAGCTGTCTAGTAAGCTGACTAGCTAGTTAATTCACCAATTAAAGTCAGCTAGCTAGCCAGCTAGCTAGCTATATAATAAGCTAGTTAATTAAGCTGTCTAGCTAGTAGGCTAGGTATTTAAGTCAGCTAGTTAAGTCAGTTGGCTAGCCAGCTGGCTAACTAGTTAGCAAGCTTGTTAAGTCATTTGGCTAGCAAGATGGCTAGCTAATTAAGTCAGCTAGTTTAGTCTATTGACTAGCCAGCT
>NW_007010664.1:0-321 GCF_000164805.1 Carlito syrichta | reverse complement strand
TCCATTTCAATGCATTCCACTCTATTCCTTTCCATTCCATTCCTTTCCAGTCATTCCACTCAATACCATTCCATTCGATTCCATTTTTGTCAATTCCATTCCATTCCTCTCCTTTCCATTTCTCTCTTTTCCATTGCTCTGCATTCAATTTCTCTCCATTCTATTCCTCTCCAATCCATAAAATTCCAACCCATTCCTTTCCTTTCAATTACTTTTAATTTCACTCCATTCCACTCCTCTCCATTCCATTTCACTATATTTTATTCCATTCTGTTCGACTACATTCCCCTAAATTCATCTCCATTCCATTCCTCTCCATTC
>NW_007010663.1:0-322 GCF_000164805.1 Carlito syrichta | reverse complement strand
TTTCTAATTCCATGAGGTGTGGTGTTAGATATGGATTATTGCATTAATTGAGTTTTTGAGGTTAAATCTATCTTGCATTTCCTGGGATATATTGCGATTTTCATAGTGTGAAATCCTTGGTATGTGTTGCTGGTGTCAGTTTGCTAGTATTTTGTTAAAGATTTTTGCATCTGTATTCATAAGAGACGTTGTTATCTAGCTTCTTTCTTCGTGATGGCTTTGGTTTTGATGTCAGGATAATATTGGCCTAATAGAATGAGATGGGAGCTTTATGTTTGCAAACTTTTTATCTTGAAACCCCACTGTCATTATTTTTTAAAAG
>NW_007010662.1:0-369 GCF_000164805.1 Carlito syrichta | reverse complement strand
TGTTCTTTGTGTCCCAGTGACTGGGCTTCCTCCATAATGGGTACTTTGGTGATTAGCCCTATTCTATGTTGAGTGCCCAGTGACCGGCCTTCCTTTGTGATGACTTTCCTAAAGACTAGCTCTCCTCTATAATGGAAGTCTCTGTGGCTGACTCTCCTCTGTGATTCATGCCTCGGTGACATGCAGTTTTCTGTGATGGTTGCCCCAGTTCCTGGCCCACCACTGTGATGGTTTCCCCAGTGACAGGACTTCATTTACTTACTTATTTATTTATTTATTTATTTATTTATTTATTTATTTATTGAGTTGTAGTCTCACTCTGTCTCCCAGACTGTAGTGCAGTGGCCGCTCCTGGCCACCGCAGCCTCA
>NW_007010661.1:0-4434 GCF_000164805.1 Carlito syrichta | reverse complement strand
CTGCATGGGCTTCAAGCACTGAAGTCGTGGATTGCCTCCAGCCCAGGTGGTGTGATGTGCTATGGCCTCCACGTAGGCCACAGCAGCAGCGGTGGCAGCTGCTGCATCTGCGCTGCAGTGGCTGTCCAGGCCGCTGTGAGGCACCAGCAGTGGCAACGGCCTAGTTCCATATGAAGAGCAGGCTGTGATATTGGCGTCCTCAGTCCCTGGGGAGAGAGCCAAAGACCCACTGCAGTTCTTTGCAGAGGGTTTCATAGACAAGGTTGCCCCGTCAGCATCTCTGCCTCCAGGAGAGGCTCCGTACCTCAGCAGACAAGACTCCAATTCCCATAATAAATCTTAAAATTTTAGAAAATAAAACAGTATGTAATTTATAAAGTTTTTTCCATTTTTAAAATTTGTGTACATTTCCTTGGTGCACTCTGTATTTTCTGCTTGTAATTTTGATGAAATGTTACAGGTGTGCATTACTTAGAGAAACCTTTCCCTAATATATTTGAAGGAAATATAAAATCACATTCTGTTTATATTTTAACCCAATTTATATTTTTAAAAGAGTAATTCCATTGAATCCCCTAGTATTTTCTATACTTAAAACATAATGCTGTACTCTGCAACAAAGTGTCCAATTAATCTGATACTTTTGATCACCAAGCATTTAAAATAAGACACACAGAAAAAAGAGAACTTGGGGAACCATATATATAAACCAAAATAACATGGAGATTTACAAAGTAGTAAGCATTTGGGCTCTGCATTAGTATAAAAACGGAGATAACTGAAAATTCTGGAAAATTGATTATGATCTTAGCAAAAGAAATGTTCAAATCCTGTAGGAAAACTGCTCAACGGCTGTTACACAATACTAGAAACATCGAAAAGTTTCTAAACTAAAGAAACTGCTAAAAATTGTTTGGTTCTGCTATAACTAATCCTCAACAGGACTCCATGACCATAATAATAAAACACTACATCTTGGGCAAGCCCCTTGGGTCCCCTTCCAGTTTGGGAGTTTCTTGGTCTTCTCAATAAACACTGCTTTTAAAAAAAGAATACCTCGTTTAGAGGATTCTTGAATGGTCACTTATCCCTGGAGAAATTTTTGGTTAGGTGTGAACACATGGTTCTCTTTACTTCTTGAGAATGAAATACACCATGTCTACTGCATTTGGCAGAGCATTGCACACAAGTGCTTGAAGCCTAAGGATTGCTCAGAAGTCAAGGTCCCTACCATCATGATGTCAAAGTTCTGAGGCTGATGTCATAAATGACAATTTGACATGCTTGTTTCCCTGACTTCATTTACCTCTTTTAATGTAAAAATTAGCCTTTTAGTCAATCTACAGATTCAATGCAATAACCATTAAGTTAACATCACTCTTCCCAGACCTGGAAATTGCAATAAAGAATTCATATGAAACCATAAACAAACATGAATAGCCAAAAGAATATTATGAAAAGAAACAAAGCAGGAGCTATCACGGTACCAGATTTCAAGCTTTACTATATGTTTACAGTAATCAACACAGCCTTGTATTGGTACAAGAATAGGTCCATAGGCCAAAGGATCAGGACAGAGAATGAAACACCCAAGTTAGCAACCAACTCATCTTTGAAAAAACCTCCAAGACCCACTGGTTAATGGAGAACATATTCAGTAAATGGTTCTCAGAAAGGCTGACAAGAGCCCAAGATTGAAACACGACCCCTATACATCACCATACACATTAACTCTCAAGGGATCAAAGAACTAAATGTAAAATACCAAATTATAATAATATTACAAAATGCAGGAGACACCATTAGGGAAACTGGAAACGGAAACTAATTCCTCTTCAGAGCCCTAAATACCCATGCCTTAGGAAGTAAGTTCGACAAGTGGGATCCAATCAAATTAATATACTTCTGCAAAAGAAAAGAAACCATCAGAAGAGCAGGGATACAGCCAAAAGAATGGGGAAAATGATTCATAACCTATATATCTGTAAAAAGGCACAGCATCCAGGATCTACAAGAAACAAAAACACTCAGAGAAAGCAGACAAATATTCCCTTTGAAAAGTGTGCAAAATACATGATTGGGCACTTTTTATAAGAAGAGATATGGGCAGCCAGCAGACACAAGTAAATTGCTCAGCCTCATTCATCATCAAATCAATGGAAATGAAACCATTTAGAAATACCACATACCCCCTGTAAGACTGACCATCATTAATAAAACAAACAATAACTGATGCAGGTAAGAATTTAGAAATAAATAAATGCTTCCACAATGTATGTGGACTGAAAAGTAGAACAACATCTTTGGAAAACAGTATGGTGGTTTGTAAAGGGACAAGATATTGACCTACCATGTGACTCAGTAATTCGCCTGTCGAGAATATACCTGGAGGAACTAAAGTCATTTTACCAAAAATATACCTGCACCAGTATGTTTTTTGCAGCTCTAATCACAATTGCAATAAAACATGGTACCAACCATGTTGCCCATCAATGCTGGAATGGATAAAATAAATGTGGTATATACACAGTGGAATATTATGCAGCCATAAAAATGGACAGAGAGAATGATTTTGCAGAATGTTTGATGGATATGAGGTAGGTTATTTTCAGTGATTTATCACAGAAAAAAAGAACAGAGTTCCATATGTTCCCACTCATGAGCTGAACTTGATCACTTTTAGTGCTGTAAGAAAGTGGTTGGCAGTAGTGGAAAACTGTTTAGGGGGAGGGGTGACATTGCCAGTGGAGGGATACTGCTAAGGAAGGGAGGGGCAGGCCTCATCAACCAGAGACCCTGCATAATCAATGTTTGTATACCAAACGCTGAATTGTACCCCACAATTAAAAAAATTAAATTAAATAATTAAATAAATAAATAAATGACAGCTGCAAACATGCAACTGATTTTATTTGTTTATTCTATTTTTTTAACTTTAAAAATGGTTGCAATTCTCGGTGGAGCCTAGAAATGTTCATTATGCAGGGATTGATTTTTTACGAATTGTATAATACTCCAATGATAACTCTTTTTCCCTTTATTACGTTGGAATACATGGTATAATTCTGCCTTCAAAATTGACAACTGCAGTGTTTCTCACATAAATTCTGAGTGTTTTATACTGCCTAAATTGAAACTTGTTGAGATTCCAGATCTATATCATCCTTAGAAAAATGAACTTTGAGATTCAGTGCACCTAAGTGCTATTCAGAAGGCAGAATGCATAATCAATCTTAAAAATTTTAGAAAATAAAACAGTATCATAATTTAATACAGCTATTTCCATTCTTAAAGTTTGTGTACATTTTCTTGGTGCACTTTGTATTTTCTGCTTGTTAATTTTGATTAAATGGTACAGAAGTGCAATCCTTAGAGAAAAGTTCCCCTTATATATTTGAAGAAATCATAAAATTTCATTCCCTTTATATTTTAACCCAATTTATATTTTAAAAGTGTATTTCCATTTAATACCCTAGTATTTTCTCTACCCAAGACATAATGTTGTACTCTGCAACAAAGTATCTAATTTATCTGATAATTTTAATCTCTAAGCATTTAGAATGAGGCACACAGAAAAAAGAGAATCTGTAGACCAATATATATAATACAAAGTAACATGGAGATGTACAAAGTAGTAAGTATTTGGGCTCTGCATTAGTATAAAAATTAAGATTATTGAAAATTCTGGAAAATTGATTTTGATCTTGGAAAAGCAATGTTAAAATCTTGTATGAAAATTCTCTAAATTTTTATACTAATGCAGAGCCCAAATACTTACAACTTTGTAAATCTCCATGTTATTTGGGGTTATATATATTGGCCTCCAAATTCTCTTTTTTCTGTATCCCTCATCGTAAATGCTTGTTGATTAAAAGTATCAGAATAATCGGACACTTTATTGCAGAGTACAGCATTATGTCTTAAGTAGACAAAATACTAGGAGATTCAATGGAAATATTCTTTTAAAAATATAAATTGAGGAACAAGATGGCAATGGCATAGGTGAATTGGTGAGATTCTCTGAACGTGAGTTCCCAAAAAGGCTATTATTCTCTTCCCCCATCCTCCAGGCCACCACCAACCATGCTGGTGCCAGGCCCGGGAACTTTGGTCCCACGCAGGGCCAGATATTGTGGTCCCCCACCCTACTGCTGCTGTTCTACTGCATGTGTGGGAGTCTCTGGGCCCAGCCTCCTCCAGATCCCTCCCCGGCTGCATTGTCTCCAGCCTGGCAGCCAGCACCAAGCCGCCAGTCACACAGGGAGGCTCTGGGCACCCGCCCCTCAGAGACACCAATCCCATTACTGGCTGAAGTACCCTGTGGGGGGCCCAGCGCCACTCTTGCTGCTCACTGCCTGCCCTTTGGAACTTTGGAGCTCTGGAACTCTGGGCCCACCCTGGCTGAGTCACTCAGCATGAAACCCAAAGCCAGGA
>NW_007010660.1:0-324 GCF_000164805.1 Carlito syrichta | reverse complement strand
TGAATCCATAGATCAGAACCCACAGATATGAATGATGGACTACAATTTCTAATTTCCATTATGGTTTCTTCTTTGACCTTAAGAATTCAGAAATATATTTAATTTCTAAACATATGGGATTTTTCAAAGGTTTTTTGTTCATTTGTTTCTAGAATAATCACATTGCATAATCACATATGTTAGAAAACATATTTTGAAATTTGTTAAGACTTACTATTATAGCCCATTATATGGGCCTACATGGCTTCACTGACAAACTCGCCAATCATTTAAGAAAAAAACGTAGCTGGGATCGGTGGCTCAGCCTGTAATTCCAGCACTTTG
>NW_007010659.1:0-326 GCF_000164805.1 Carlito syrichta | reverse complement strand
CTCCAATCCATTCTGTTCCATTCAACTCCATTACATTCCACTACACTCCCTTCCATTCCATGCCACTCCACTCCACTCCATTCCATTCCTTTCAATTCCATTCCACTCCATTACATTCCATTCCACTCCATTACATTCCATTCACCTTTATTCCATTCCATTCCTCTCCATTCCATTCCATTCCACTCCACACTATTCCATTCTGTTCCTCTCCATTCCATTTCATTCCTCTCCACTCCACTCCATTCCATTTCCTTCTATTCCAGTCCATTTGACTCCATTCCATTCCTCAACATTCCGTCCATTCCATTCCATTTCTCTCCATT
>NW_007010658.1:0-553 GCF_000164805.1 Carlito syrichta | reverse complement strand
GGTATAGAAGGACCAAAAAAGAGGAAAGTGATCATCCAATTCTAATGACCAAAACCAAACTTGGTTTGTTTTTTTTTAAATGGCCAGGTATTCCCTGAAGAAGAAGAAGGAAAAGAAATGAAGTAAAGAATGCTAAGGCAGAACGGCAGGAAAGAGTATTTGCCACTACTAAGAATATTAATAGAAACCTGCATCACTGGTTATTTGGAAATTCATTATATTTTCTTTGCTTTAACTGCACTGAAAACTACCTAATATAAATCCCCAAACTGCTGAGAAACATGCTTGTCAAACCTCTGGAACAGCTCAGGACTCTTAAATAAACTTTGGGAGACTATTAAACTTGAAGTAGAAAGCTTTTTGAAAACAGATGTTCTTATCTGTTTTGGTATATTCATATCTTGTAGGAGAGTTGTGACTCAAAGAACATTAAATAACAGTAATTTGTTATTTATTTATTTTTGAGTTGGAGTCTCACTCTGTCACCCAGACTGGAGTGCAGTGGCCATTCCTGGCCACTGCAGCCTCGACCTGCTGGGTTCCGGTGATCCTT
>NW_007010657.1:1929-2464 GCF_000164805.1 Carlito syrichta | reverse complement strand
TGGAGGAATGGAATAGATAGAAATGGAATGGAGTGGAATGGATTAGAATTTAATGGAATGGAATACAATCAAAGGGAGAGAAATGGATTGGAATGGAGTGGAATAAAACGGAATGGAGAGGAATGAAATGGAGGTGAATTAAATGGAGTGGAATGGAAAAAATCATTGTGAAATGGAATGGATAGGAACTGAATGGAGTGAAATGAAGAGAAACGGAATGGAATGGAATGGAATGGAATATAGAGGAATGGAATGGAGTGAAATGCAATGGAGTGGAATGGAATTGAATGGAGAGGAATGGAATGGAATATAAAGGAATGGTATTGAGAGGAATGGAATGGAAATGAATGGAACGGAAAGGGGAGGAATGTACTGGAATGTAATATAGTGGAATGCAATGAAATGGAGATGAATGGAATGGAGAGGAATGGAGTGGAAAGGCAAACAATGGAATGGAATGCAGAGGGATGGAATGGAATAGAGTGGAGCGGAAGAGAATGGATAGGAATGGAATGGTGACAAATGGAATGGAGTG
>NW_007010657.1:0-375 GCF_000164805.1 Carlito syrichta | reverse complement strand
TGGAATTGAATGGATTGGAGAGGAATAGAATGGAGAGAAAAAGAATGGAGAGAAATGGAAGAGAGAAATGGAAAGGAGAGGAATGCAAAGGAATGGAGAGGAATGGAACGGAATGAAATGGAAGGTTAAACGGAATGGAACCGAATAGAATAGAAAGGAATGGAGAGGAATGGAATGCAATCGAAAGGAGTGAAAAGGAGAGGAATAGAATGGAGAGAAATGGAATGGAAAGAATTGAAATTGAATGGGGAAGAAAGGAGTGGAAAAGAATAGAAGGGAATGGAATGCAGAGGAATGGAATGGCATGGAATGAACTTGAATGAAGATTAATGGAATGGAGGAGAATGGAATGGAGTGAAATAGAATGTTGAAGAA
>NW_007010656.1:0-328 GCF_000164805.1 Carlito syrichta | reverse complement strand
GTTCACTGTCTGATTTGGGGGAAGGTGTAGAATTAGAGTATGTGTAGACAGTGACCCTTCCAGAGGAATTGCCTATTTTGGAGCTTGAAGAAATGAGATACATTCTCTTCCTCTCTAAAAAGAGCTAACCCGAGACCAGCCATCCTCAGAGGGGTCTCCGTGTCTTGAATGACTGAGGATTGGAACAGATACAGTTTCCCTTAGTAGATGGGTCACTTCTTCTTTTTACCAAACCTATATTATAAAATGTAAACATTTCAAGCCAGGTTTATAAAACTCAGAGCATATTTTATTTTATTTTAGATTCAAGGGGTCCGTGTGCTGGTTT
>NW_007010655.1:0-683 GCF_000164805.1 Carlito syrichta | reverse complement strand
TCCCCACTGTGATGCGTATCACACTGAATTTTTCTCCTCCGTGATTTCTGCTCCGATTACTGGTCCTCCTCTTGATCAAAAAACAAGTTACTGACCCTCTTAATGGGTTTCCAAGTATCTGGCCCTAATTTTTTTGTGTACCCCAGTGCCTGACTCTCCTTTATGATGATTGCTCCAGTGGCTGGGTCTTATCCATAAATGAATACCCTAGTTACTACCCCTCCTCTATGATTGATGCCCTCTTCTCTGGTTCTCCTCTGTAAAATGTGTTCCAGTGATGTGTCTCCTCTGTGATATGTCTCATCTGTGGTGGTGTTCTAGTGTCTGGACCTCCTCTATAATTGATTCCCCAGTGATGACTCTCATTCATAATCGTTATCTTAGTGACTAACTGTCATCTGTAATGCATATTACATAGACAGGCACACGTCTGATGGGTGCCACAGTGCCTGGCTCTCCTCTGTAACCCATTTCCCAATCTCTAGCTCTCATCTGAGATGGGTACCCAAGTGACTGGCCTTCTCCTTGTTGGGTTCCCTCATGACTATACTTCCACTGTTGTGGGAGATCCAGCAAATGGTATCCTCTGAAATGTGTGCTCCAGTGACTCACTCTCCTCTTTGGTGGGTTCTTGTACTGGTTCTCTTATTTGATGGGTGTTGCAGTTACTGACTCTTCTGTGA
>NW_007010654.1:0-329 GCF_000164805.1 Carlito syrichta | reverse complement strand
TTTATAGTGTAAGATAGCATGTTCAAATGTCTTTCACATAACATGTATCTTCAAGTTACTATAATCCAAGGCTAAGGAGTCAAATATCTATTACCCCACCCTTTTTATGTTTCTTTTCTGGGAATACTTTCAACCTTTTTTGGTAACACTTTCGATCTATCTTCTTATAAAACAATTTCTGGGTGGTTTTTTTTGTTTGTTTTTTTTTTCAGTTGGAGTATCACTGTCACCCAGACTGGAGTGCAGTGGCTGCTTACAGCCACCGCAGGCTCGACCTGCTGGACTCTGGCGATCCTTCTGCCTCAGCCTTCCAAGTAGCTGGAACTACA
>NW_007010653.1:0-330 GCF_000164805.1 Carlito syrichta | reverse complement strand
TGTTCATGCATGTAGTGGACATTTCTGGTATAACCAACCTTAGGGAGTTCTTTTTTTTTTTCTTTTTCAGTTGGAGTCTCATTTCTTCACCCAGGCTGGAGTGCAGTAGCATGCACTCTCACGTCCACCCCAGTTGACCTGCTGGGCTCCAGCGATCCTTCTGCCTCAGTCTTCCAAGTAGCTGGAACTGCAGATGCGCGCTACCACGTCCAGCTAGTTTTTTATTTATTGTAGAGACGAGGTCATGCCAAGTTGCCCAGGCTGGTCTCGAACCCGCAGGCTCAGGCAATCCATTCACCCTGGCCTCCCAAAGTGCTGAGATTACAGGTT
>NW_007010652.1:0-486 GCF_000164805.1 Carlito syrichta | reverse complement strand
ATGGCTTATGACTTAAATTAACTAGTTGACTTAACCAGCTAACCAGCAGGCAAGCCAGGTTACTCAACTATGTGACTTGCCACATTAGCCAGCTGGCAAGCCAGCTGACTTAACTAGCTGACATCAGTAGATAGCCAGCTGGATAGTCAGCTGACTTAATTAGTTAGCTACCTATGTATCCTGCTGGCTTGCCAGCTGACTTAACTACCTAGCTACTTAGCTATTCAGCTGCCTAGTGAACTGACTTAACTAGCTGACCAGCTGTCTAGTCAGCTGACTAAACTAGTTGGCTACCCTGCTAGACAGCTAGCTAGCCAGCTGACTTAACTAGCTCATGTAACTAGCTAGCCAGCTGACTTAACAATCTGACTTAACTAGCTAGCTACCTAGATAGCGAGCTGACTTTACTACCTGAAATAAATAGCTAGCTACCTACCTAGCTTTCTAGCTAGCTAGCCAACTTTACTAGGTGACTTAACTAGCTAG
>NW_007010651.1:0-9097 GCF_000164805.1 Carlito syrichta | reverse complement strand
ACCTGCTGGGCTCCAGTGACCCTTCCGCCTCAGCCTTCCAAGTAGCTTGAACTACAGGCATGCGCTACCATGCCCGGCTAATTTTTGATTTATTGTAGAGATGAGGTCTCACCAAGTTGCCCAGTCTTGAACCCGCGGGCTCCAGCAATCCACTCACCTCAGCCTCCCAAAGTGTGGTATTACAGGCTGAGCCATCGAGCCCAGCTGGAGTTATATGTTTTATAGTATTAGTTATTTTAAGACATTAATGTAGTTTAGCAAATATAGTAACACCTTGAATCAATTGAAAAACTTGTATATAACTTTTTTCTTTGAATTGTGAAATAATTGAAATCTTCAGTACCTTGTGGAAGTGTTTATCAGAACATTGAGTTCCATGTAATTTTTTAAAAAAAATACTGTTTTGTACTTTCAGCATCACTAGTGTTAGGAAGTATTTTATTTGTAGTTTTGATTTGGGCATGAATTCTTAGAAAGTCTTCAAGTGTGTTTTGTTCCTGATTAATTTTTTTCTTTTTTTTCTTTCATAAATGTGTTAGAAGTTAGTCCTCTTATTTTTTCCAAAAATTATAGAAATTAATTTTTACTTCATAAAAATTTACCCAAACCTTAACTGTAGCTTATTACATTAAGTACAATGTGCTGTTGATTGATAAAAATACTCTTGACCTTTCCATTAAAAAACTAGGAAAGCCAAACTGTATATTAGTGGTAATAGTCATGTAATACCAGGACAATGCTTATTTTAGCTAGTTTCCAACACTTGGATTTTTTTTATGAAGTTGGGGTGTATGTTGGGAGGAAGGGGGAACAGGCAGTGAAGGATGGGGGAGTGTTTGTTATTTAGAGATTTGTTATGCTTTTCTAAAAGAAGTAAAGAAACTTTTTATTATGAGTCAAAATTAGTGCTTTGCCTAGCTGTATATTGTAACTTTTTTTTCCAGGGGTACTGAAGATGCACTGTTAAAAAACCAAAGATGGGCACCAATGATTGCTTGAAGAAATCCATGCCTTGAAGGTAAGGACTTGTAGGGGATATGTGTTTATATGTTGCTACATCTCCTGTTAGCCTACATTTTGTGTGTGATATTGCTTATTTGAATATTCCTGGGAGTTGCCTAAGACTTATTTTATATGGGCCTGTTTGATGAAGAATGTAGCACATTTAGTAAATCGTAGTATGTTTAAGCTTGCATTTTTCCATGTTTTTAACTAATTTGAGTCAAAATTTTCCCAAACTAAACTCATCTATGATTAATAGTGCCTTGTGCCTAAGATTTTTATTTTTACTATAAGTTAGACATGAACTCAGTTCAAGAATTAAAGTGTTCATGCTATTTGGGAATGTGGATGGTGATATTAGCAGCTTACATCATGCTTTGCCTATTACCAGCTCAATAAATGTTTATGTCATGGTGTCAGCATTTTATTCAGTTCTGTAGTCACTTGAAATAAAATTAGTGTTAGGTCAGCATGACCCATATTATTGGTTATTTTTTTTCAATCAGACTCTTCACTAGCATAATTTTTAGGTCTTTTTGCTGCTCTTATTTTGTGGAAACTTTCATTTACCAGATGAATACCATTAAATGTCTGGAAGACTGTTTTATTGTAGAACTTAAAAACAATGTTTGGTACCAACAGTTATCTTAATTGCAGGGTCATTTTGCATGCATGTTTGACTATTATATTTTGGTATAACTTTCAAGTTTTTATTTAGATAAAAGAGCAAGAGAGTTTTCTAAGAATCTTTTATCTAAATTAGGTTATCAAAGCTTCTCACCCTTTCCTCTTTTTAAAGAGATGGTAAAGTGTTTAATAAAACATAGTTTTTCCAGTTAATCTGAATAAAATCAGATAATAGGGAATGACTCTTTGATACTAGGTATATTTGTTTCTTGTGTTTGCCTCCCCTACCACCACAGGACTGCCAAATTCAAGGAATTCATTTGAACATCTTTTTTCTCTCAAAGTTATAATCCCCTTTATCTAGTCATTCAAAAAGAAGAAGAAAAACTGTATTTTACTCCTAGTGATTATTTGTCTCTTTTGGTTTGTATATTATTTAGACCTTTTCACATTCTTTTTTTTTCATGATATTCCTATAAGAAATAAATCATTAGAGATGTCTGTTTTGAGGATAGCACTAAGATAGGCAGTTACAATGTACCTCTCTTTTACTTTCTCTTAACCAAGGTTCTTACCAAATTACATTATCTACCTGAATTTTTCCCTGTAATTTCTTCTGAATACTTATTTTTGTAACCCTAAATTATTCAGGGGCTTTGAGCTACTATATAATTGCTCATTTTATTTTACCATTGAAAGAATGCAATATATATAATAAATATATTCGGTGTATAATGAGTTTGAGAGCAGAAGACATAGAAATCTTTAGAATATCTCCCTTTTGTAACTCTCAATAATGAATTTAATTCAGTTAATTAGAAAAGTTATCCTATTTGACCTGTATGTAAAGTTTGTTTTCTGTTTTTGTAAAATCTCATCAGCAAAGAGAAATCATACTCAATGATAAAGTTCATAGGATTACAAGTTTACTGTGCCACTGCCATAGTTTGTTTTCTATTTTTTCCTGTGATTATAAAAGACCACTATGAAATTATTGCCTCTTAGATGGCCTGAATTCATAGCTTATATGCACCTTGAATTCATAAAATTTATTGTGTGTGTGTGTCGAATTTTTGGCAGGGGTTAAAGTAGGCCTAGTTGACTACTCTGACTTTAACTTTCTTTGTAATGCTGCTTAAAAACAGGATTAAATTTAAATATAAAAGCCATAATTAAAAAGAATACTAGAAAGACCATATGTTTGCTTTTCTTAGGTGTCAAATTTCATTTCTAACTTTTGGGGGGGGGCTGGGGTTGTTTTTTTTTTTACAAAATTGGTCTTTTTTCTAAAAGAAGCAAATACATATGGCATTTTTCTTAATCGAAGGGTCATTGTTATTGCCTTAAGAATTGTTTATCATATATTTGGGAGTATCAAAGAAATTGTGACCAAAAAAAAGAAAAAAAACCTCACAGTCTCTGTTAAATTTGGGGGAAAACTTCTACTTATTTATTTTTCCAGAGGAATTGTTTTACCTTGGCTCGTATACCACTATATTTTTTATTCTCATTCGTGACATACTGCCCTATACTGGCTTTCTATGATAATGGGGTGTTTTATTGCAAGATGACTTCCTCATGAAGAAAACCTGTGATATTTTTAGAAATGGGAGTTTGTTTTTTCTGACCAAGAAAAAAAAATGGCCTGATCTTTAGGATAGTATAAAATTGTAGATTCTAATTTTATAGACTATGATGTATGAATACTAAGTCTTTATTGCCTTTTCTAATAGTATTCATACTTTTAATTTTGATATTAGTATAAAGTACTGGTTCTAAATGGTTCCTTTTTCTTTGGAAGTTAAAGTAACTTATCAGCATCCCTAAGTTATTTACCTGGAGAAGAAGATGTTAAATTAAAGCATGTGAGGGGGACACACACAAAAAAACCCCGAGTTATCTTTTGGAGGGTGGGCCCTTTGTAGTGCACTTGGAGTTTATTTCTCCACATCATACAATCAACCAAAGTTTTTTTCTGGAAGCTTTGAGAAGGTTGGGTCACAATTTGCAGAAGAAACATCCCTAGTTATGGCAAACAGGTGACTGGTTCTTCCACCATCACAAAGCGCCTGCCCACACCATGCTGAGTGTTCAGCAGTTTTTGACCAAAAACGGCATGACCCTCTTGTGTCCTGCCCTCCCTGTTCACTGGATCTTGCCCTGAGCAGTTGTTTTTTTGTTTCCCTGGATGAAAAAGTTCTCACAGAGAAACGTTTCAGCCCATGTGGAAGAGGTGAAACAAGAAACAGAAGAAGCGCTAGAAGGCATCAGAATTAGTGAGTTCAAAACCTGTTTTGAGCAGTGGAAAAGTGTCTTGATAGGAGAATACTTTGAAGGTGACTGAAATTTAAACATGTAAGAATAAATACACAATTTTTAATAAATAAATTGTTTTGGAGGTTCCCATATACTGAAATTACTCAAAATGAGCAAGAAATCCTTTCCTCAATAATAAAGATAATAACTAGCTTTTACTGAGCATTTACTATTTGCCAGGCACTATATTATATGTTACTCACCATCTCATGAGGTAGGTACCATTTTTATTCCTGTCTTACAGAATAATAAACTGAAACTTAGAGAAATTAAGCAAGTTGTTCAAAGTCAGGTGATTTTTTTTTTTTTTTTTTTGAGTTGGAGTCTCACTCTGTTGCCCAGACAGGAGTGCAGTGGCATGCTCCCGGCCACTGCAGCCTCGACCTGCTGGACTCCGGTGATCTTTCTGCCTCAGCCTTCCAAGTAGTTGGAACTACAGGCATGCACTACCATGCCCAGCTAATTTTTTGATTTATTGTAGAGATGAGATCTCGCCGAGTTGCCCAGGCGGGTCTCAAACCCGCAGGTTTAGGCATTCCACTCACCTCAGCCTCCCAAAGCGTGGGATTACAGGCTGAGCCAACGAGCTCGATTAGATGATTGTTAAGTGTCAGATTCTATAAAGCTAATGATGTTAGCCACTTTACTGCTTCTGTAAGATCCTAAGATATATCTAACATCCGAAAATATATCTAGGCTCGCTTTCTTAGAGATTGGATGAGATAATTTAAAAACTATGATATGTAACCTCTAGGGGAAAAATGGCCTAAAGATGTGCAATATGTCTTCAAATCCTTTGGTGCCTCATAGCTAAATATACAGTCGCCTACATCTGCTTTTTTTGCCTTTCTTTCTTGAGGTTATTGGTTCTTCCTATCCTGATTATTTTTATAAGACAAGAAATTGTATTTTTTTTGTGAGACATTATTTTGTCTGCTACCTCTTCTTTATTTTAAAATTATTTCTCTTTTGCTTTATTCCCCTTTTTTTACATGCTCATGTTTATTATTAAAACCATTCTTTGAACTTGTATCAGCAGTTAGGATCACCTTGTCTCATGCTTCTTCAAAACTTTTTTCTAAGTGGCTGTCATTAGTGGACCACGAATAGGAAACATTGTATAGATTATAATCTATAGAGGTGTTTTATAAAATCAGATAAAATCATATATCATCAAAATAATATAACCATATCGTATCATTTGAGCCTCATCACAACTGTGTAAATAGTTCTAATCCTATTTCAAAGGACATGTTCAGAAGTATTCTAGGCTGCACACACTCCTTGGATTAGGGGTTTATCATCATATAAATAATTAATAAAATGTATACACACTTTTTTTGGGGGGGGTTGAAGTCTCACTCTGTCACCCAGACTGGCATGCGCTACTACGCCCGGCTGATTTTTTTGATTTATTGTAGAGATGAGGTCTCGCTACCCAGGTGGGTCTCGAACCCACGGGCTCAGGCAATCCACTCACCTCAGCCTCCCAAAGGTGCGGGATTACAGGCTGAGCCACCGAGCCCGGCTGATGTATACACATTTTAAGAAAGGAAAAAACTATATTAAAATTGTAATGCTCAATATATACTGACAACAAAAGATGAATACACGTAGCATTTGACTTCTATTATTATGAGATGCTCAAAGTGGTCACCATCAGCGTCCAGATCCTTATGATTATAGTGAACTACTGCAGGACTTGTTGCAGTGTGTTGTCCCCCAGATCTTCCCTGATGCACATCACACACAGTACCACACATCTCAGAGTCATCACAAATGTGTGCAGTTGTTAGGCGTGTTGCAGATTCTGTTGCATACTCATGCCTCCATTGTTGTTGTATTTCCACAGTGTTCTTGAATTTCCAATACTACTGCAAAATGGAATAACAACTGTGCTTCTGCCGTTTTCTTTGACTCTCCTGCCTATCGCATGGTGACACTAGCATTCGTTTGACTAATGCCATTTTTGAGCAAACCTCATACTACACATAATTCAATTCAAGTTCTAAGCGTTATGCACAGACAACATCTCTTATAATGTCTATACATTTTTTTGGCACCCCCGGTATATTTATATACTATTTAGATGTATGTGATATGTCTGGTTATATATGCTTTTAAAAAATTTATTTTGTTTTTTTTTTTTTTTGGGTTGTTTTTGAGTTGGAGTCTCACTCTGTCGCCCAGACTGGAGTGCAGTGGCCACTTCCGGTCACCGCAGCCTCGCCTGCTGGATTCCAGCGATCTTTCCACCTCAGCCTTCCAAGTAGCCGGAATTACAGGCATGTGCTACCACGCCCGGCTGATTTTTTGATTTATTGTAGAGATGAGGTCTTGCTGCCCAGGCGGGTCTTGAACCCGTGGGCTCAGGCAATCCACTCACCTCAGCCTCCCAAAGGCACGGGATTACAGGCTGAGCCACCGAGCCCGGCTTAAAAAATTTATTGAGGTTTTTTTGTTTTTTTTTTTTCATAATTTCACATACTGTGATTTTCAGTAAGTTTGTTTTCCTGTGAATGCTTTAAAAAATTTTTCCACAGGGTAAAAGATGCCTTATTATATCCTGTAAATGTACAGTACTTTGTTAATTAACTATGTCAAATTAACATTTAGTTCATTTATTCTCCTAAAGTAATTGTATTAAAGGCAATTGTTAATCTTAGACTATAATTATTTTTGACAGTTTTATCTTTTATTTGTGAGAATCATATTATGATAAAGAATCATATCGTATCAGACCCACTTGTTAGAGATCTTATGTAGAACCTAGGTTTGCTACTAGTTTTAAGAATGCAAGCAGACAGAAGGCACAGGTGAAGCAAGGAGAGGTCTGGAACTCCATATGATTCCACTGGTCCTTCCCTTCCGTATCAGACATATACTTTCTGCCCCAGCGAGTCTCAAATGAGGATGGCTGGTTACTACCTCAGAATGTTTAGGTTTTAAAACTTCTCCATTCCATACCTTGTAGTTATTCAGCTCACATGGTATTCTCCAGTGTGCCCTTCTTTATAATTCCATAGATTCTGAGTTTGCTTATAGTAGGTATTTTTAACAGGGGGCATCCTACTAAAAGCATTCTTTAGACAAGGGCCTTCCTCCTAACAAATTAATCCATTTACCAGGAAGATCAGTTATCAGCACATTAACACAGAGATCAAACTATTTCCTTCCTTTCCTTGAGTTTCCTCACGATAAAGAAGGTAAATAGATCCCATCCCAAGACAGCTACTTTAATTCTTCCCTTCCTGATTTGCAAGTCTTTCTTTTAGCTTTTTTTTTCTTTTGTGTTTCATACAATTTAATTATATTGTATTTATACTTATCCTTCTAACTTTTTGGAAAATACTTCAAACTCAGAAAAAAATTGTAATACTACAAGATAATAATAATCCTTGTATAACATTCATGTTTATCTCCTTACTGTCAGTGCTGAGTTCCAGTACTTAGTATAAATGTTGTCTGCCAGACAACATTCTCCATTGTAAGGATTCTTTTCTTGTTTGCAGTTATTAAGTAATCTGTGAAATGATACTTTGAGACAATATTGATGTTCCATGGCTGAATCTGTTACAACTTTTTTATTGTTTCTATACTGGAATAATTTATTTCTCTGAAAATATTCTCATTCATTAACAATTTTTTTAAATTGTTGAGGATAGAGATAATGGTCATTTTTTATTATGGAGAGTAAAAATGTTCTGTTTTCTTTGTTCTTCATATGCTAGGTAAATTTGGATTGCACCCTGGACATTATGAAGATTAAGTTGTAGAAATTCTGAAAACGGTTGTCTCCAATAATGGAGGTTTTAGTAAGTAATTTCTTGACTAGACGTTAACTTCAAACTATGTTTTCTGGACAGCAGTTTCATTCAGTTTAGATCTTTTGTCTTTTAGCATGCCTTGAATCTATTCTTTGTATGGTTAGTTTAGATATAGAGATCCCTTTTCTCTTTCCCTTCTGGGTTTACTCTGCTCTCAGTGGATAACGAATCCTGGATTCACTTGTCCAGGGGTAACTCTACTGCTGCTACTGAACCATACACATTAACATTAACCTTAGACTAAACTCTGATTAGATGGTACCTTATCTGTACCATGTAGCTTTGTATCTTCTTTCCTCGGAGTAATATCAGACTCCCCGTCAGAGTCTATCTGCTTCCATTTACTCTCTAATACCTTTAGATAGGGTTCTGTTTTTGTTGTTGTTGTATGTTCAGGTTTTATGGCTGTTTTCAGGGTTGTGAGGAAAGGCAATTCATTGTGTTATCTGCTAGTGGCTTAGTCCGAGGATCCCAACACACTCTAAAATTCTGATTTTAGAGAGATGAAGAAGAATAAATAAAAGAGACTGAAAAATGTAGCAAGTGAAGGAGAAAAAGAACCAGGAGTGTATGGTATCTAGGAAGCCTTGTGGAGAAACTATTTCAAAAAGGGAGTGATGAAATTGGTGTGGTTGTTTTTAAAATTAGCAACTTTATTATCAAAGTAGACTCTCATTTATTAGATTGTGGCTATTGATGAATTTTTCAATTTGTAGTTTCTCTATAGTCTAGGCTACTTTGCGGAAAACTGTGCTTATGTAACCAAAATGGTTTTTGTTTTTACTCATGTGAGCTAAGCAGTTTAAGCCTGCCTTCTTTTCTCCTCCCTCTGCAGATCCTGTTTCTTGTCTCTAAAAAGACATTTAATTAAATCTTTAAAGTCTGAAATAGTTTCCAGAGTACTATTTTGCTCCTTCAGGTCTGAAGTCTGGAAATTGCTAACAGTAGCCCAAATATGGAAGAGGTATTGTGTTTTTTTCTCATTTACTTCACATACTTCTTTAGCATACCCAAATTTTATGGTCTTTATGGCTTTTGGATCTTCAGCAGTCAGTACTATGACCTCCAAATGCCTTTCATAACTATATACTTATAGCCCGATGTGGTGGCTCATGCCTGTAATCCCAGCACTGTGGGAAGTTGGGACGGGAAGACTGCTTGAGGCCAGGAGTACAAGACCAGCCTGGGCAACATAGTGAAACCCCCTTCTCTACAAAAAAATTTAGAAATTAGCTGGACATAATGTACAGGCTACTCAGGAATCTGACACAGGAGGATCCCTTGAGCCCAGGACTTCAGACTGCAGTGAGTCAGTATTCCATCCG
>NW_007010650.1:0-395 GCF_000164805.1 Carlito syrichta | reverse complement strand
TGGCATTGTAGGTAGCTAGCTAGTTAAGTCAGCTAGATAACCTCCTGTCTAGCTAGTGATATTAGTTAATTATTTCAGCTGGTTAGCCAACTGGGTAGCTTGTTAAGTCAGCTAGTTTAGTCAGCTGTCTAGTCAGCTGGCTAGGTAGGTAGCTAGCTATATAAGTCAGCGAGAAAACCAGCAGGCTAACTGTTCAATTAAGATACTTAAGTCAGCAAGCTTGCCTGCTAGATAGGTAGGTAGCTAGCTAGTTAAGTGAGCTGGCTAGCCAACTTGGTAGCTTAAATCAGTTAGGTAAGCCAGCTGGCTATCCAAGTGACTAGATAGGTAGCCAGTTATTTAAGGCAGCAGTCTAGCCAGCTGACTTGCTGTCTAAGTCAGCTAGTTAAGTCACC
>NW_007010649.1:0-331 GCF_000164805.1 Carlito syrichta | reverse complement strand
GGGGGACATTGAGGCACTTGCTTTAAGCCATGACTGGAAGGTTTGGTGAACAGAGGTCACAGATACTAAATATCTCACAATGTGTGAGACAATGTCACAAAGCAAAGATTTGTTCCTGTATCTAGGGTTCCTGCTGAGAAATGCTGACCTAGAGAAGGACATGGGGGAATGAGCTCAGTTTTGGGGCAGGGTGTTGGAGGTTACTTTGCAGTTTGGAGGGTGGGTAAGTACATGAAACTGCCCCTCTGTGTCTCATCACTAATGTTTTCCCTGTGTACACAAATGCCTTAACTTAACCAATGCAGCGATTTTCTTTTTCTTTTTTTTTTTT
>NW_007010648.1:0-332 GCF_000164805.1 Carlito syrichta | reverse complement strand
TTGAAAATGCCCTATATAAGCATGTGAAAATTGAATAAAATTTGGAAGAGTCCCGAACTTGACCCAGAAAGTTGACTTGTGTCTTCTTTCTTTGCTGCTCCTGATTCTCTCACCTCAGGCCCTAATTCTCATGCTGGAGCCAGTCTCTAGCAGGATCACCTGAGTCCAGCAGGTCACGTCTGCAGCGGGCATGTGCAGTGTGCCACTGCACTCCATCCTGGGTGACAGAGTGAGATTCCAACTGAAAAAAAAAAAAATCCATGAGCAACTTCTCTGGGTGTCTATCCAAAGATGGAAGGCAGAACCTGAAAAGATATGTATACAATCATGTG
>NW_007010647.1:0-420 GCF_000164805.1 Carlito syrichta | reverse complement strand
GGAGAGAAAATATCTTTGAATTAAATTTTCCTAGAAAAATAGGGAGGTGGGATGATATTTTTCTCAATCAAGGTAACAGAGGTGAGAATTGAGGGGCAAGCTGCCCAAGAATGAGCTGACATCTGGGCTCAGATAAGGGAAAGGCCTTCTGTAATCTGGGCACAGGGAAGGTTAAACAGGCCCTGTGAAGATTGAGAAGACCATTTCCAGAGAAGTATGAGCGTCTGGGAGCCAGATGAGGGGGAAAAGTAGCCCCAATGGGCAGTAAAGAGACAAAAGTATTACGGAGAAATTTCTGGGAGAGAAATCATCTACTGCAAGGCATCCTTAAGCTCCTATGTTATTCTAACTTATGTAGCTGCATTTCAAAAAAAAAAAAAAAGGAAGAAGAAGAAGCCTCCAAAATGGACACATTTCGTC
>NW_007010646.1:0-653 GCF_000164805.1 Carlito syrichta | reverse complement strand
GGCTGTCCAGCTGGCTTAAATAGTTAGGTACCTGGCTGAATAGTCAACTAGGCAGCCGGCTAGCTAGCCAGTGGGCATGCCAGTTGGCTAGCCATCCAAATTAAATACCCAGCCCAGTGGCTGGGCAGTCAGATCGCCAGCCGGCTTAATTAGTCAAACGTCCAGCTGGCCAGCTGGCTAGTCAGCCAGCTTAACAAGCCAGCCACCATGCTTGTCAGCCGACTAGAAAGCTGGCTTAACTAGCCGGCCACCTAGCTGGCCAGCCTGCTAACCACCTGGCTTAATTTGACAGTCACCTAACTAGCAAGCCGGCTAACCATCTGAATTAACTAGCTGACTTAACTAGATAGCCAGCCAGCTAGCCAGCTGGCTTAACTAGATAGCCATCTAGCTAGCCAGCTGGCTTAACTAGATAGCCATCTAGCTAGCCAGCTGGTAAGTCAGCTGACTTAATGCACTGGCTTACCTGGCTAGACAGCTGGCTTGCCAACTGAGAAAACTAGCTAGCTATCTAGCTCTCCAGCTGGCTAACCAGCTCAGTTAACTAGTTGAATTAGCTAGTCAGCCAGCTGGCTTGTCAGCTGACATGACTACTCAACTACCTAGCTAGCCAGCTGGCTAGTCAGGAGATTTAAAAGGCTAGCTACCTAGTT
>NW_007010645.1:0-395 GCF_000164805.1 Carlito syrichta | reverse complement strand
TGTTATTTTCTATTTTTTCAGTAGTCTTGTGTACTTAGCTCTGTGGCATATCTATGATGAGCTGGTGCACATCTAAGAGGAGGTTTTTACTTCAGGTCCTAAATTACCTATTGCCAGCACTGGGTTCCAGACTCCTCAGAAAACATAGGGCAGGGAATCCCGATTGTCACTGTAGCATCATACAACATTGTCTTGCATCCCAAGATTTTTTGTTTGTTTTGTTTCTTTTTTGGCTTCTTTGTTTTGGGTTTTGGTTTTTGTTGCTGTTTTGTCTACTTTTAAAGTTGTAAATATATAAGATCATATTGTAGATCAATTTCAGACTATCCTGAATAAAATTCACTGGGGGATTATTCCGTCTACATTAGAAGCCATTTTTTTGCTTCCCTGGAATA
>NW_007010644.1:0-960 GCF_000164805.1 Carlito syrichta | reverse complement strand
GAGTTAGCTTGTTGACTAAGTCAGCTGGCTAGCTAGGTAGCTAACTACTTAAGTCAGCTGGCTCCCTAGGTAGCCATCTAGTTAGATAACTAGATAAGTCAACTGACTTGCAAGATAGCTGGCTAGTTAAGTCAGCTATTAAATTCAGCTAGCTAGGTAGGTAGCTAGCTATTAATACAGCTAGTTATGTCAGCCAGTTAAGTCAGCTGGCCAGCTAGTTATATCAGCTTGTTAAGTCAGCTGGATAGCCAGAAGGCTAGCTAAGTAGCTAGCTAGTTAAGTCAGTTGGCTAGCCAGTTGACTAGGGATTTAGTCAGCTAGTTAACTCATTAACCAATGAGACAATTCACCTAGCTAACTTTTTAACCAACTATTTAAGTCAGCTAGCTATCTTGTTAGCCAACTAGTTGTCAGCTATCCAAATAAGGTAGATAACTTATTAGCTAATTAGTTAAGTAAGTTAGCTAATTCAGCTAGCTCACTACTTAGCTAACTATTTAAGTCAGCTAGTTAAGTCTGCTAGCTAAGTAGCTGGCTGACTAGTTAAGTCAACTACTTATACAGCTAGCTAACTAGTTAACTAACTATATAATTCAGCTAGTTAATTCAGCTAGCTAACTAGATGCGTTATCTAGTTAAACCAGCTAGCTAACTAGCTAAGTCAGCTAGCTAAGTCAACTAGTTCTGTCAACCTTCTAAATGTTAAGTCAGCTAGGTAGCTAGTTAGCTAATGGTTAAGTCAGCTGGTTGAATCATCTCTCTAGCTAGTTAGCTAACAGCTTGTCAGCTCGTTGTGTAAGCTAGCTAGTGAGTTAGCTAATGGGTTAAGTTAGCTGGCTGAAACAGGTAGTTAGCTAGTTAGCTAATGGGATAGTCATTTGGTTGAGTCAGCTAGCTAGTTAGTTATCTAACGAGTTAAATAACGAGTTAAATCTAACTAGCTAGCTAGTTATCTAACGA
>NW_007010643.1:0-394 GCF_000164805.1 Carlito syrichta | reverse complement strand
GCTGACATCACTAGCTAGACATTTAGGTATCTAGCTGACTTAAATGGCTAGGTAACTACCTTGCCAGTTGGGAAGCCAGTTCTCTTAACTAGCTGAAATAATCAGATATCCAGAAGGCTAACCAACTGACTAAACTAGCTCACTAACTAGCAAGCTTGCAGCCTAACCAGCTGACTTACCTGACTGCCTTAACCAGCTAGCTACCTAGCTAGCCAGGAGACATAAATAATTAGCTAACTAGTCAGCTACGTAGCTCCCAAGCTAACTTAAATACTTAGCTAACTAGCTAGCTACCAGCTAGCAAGTTGACTTAAGTAGTTAGTTGCCTAGCTAACTAGCTGACTTAACCAGCTTGCTAACTATTTAGCTTACTCGTTATCTAACGTGCTAGCTT
>NW_007010642.1:0-836 GCF_000164805.1 Carlito syrichta | reverse complement strand
GACCGACAACCCTGCCAACTAATCGGCCGACAAGTTAGGTCAGCTAACCAGTCTGCAGACTAGTTAGTCAAGCTAACTAGTCAGCCAATAATATGGCAGACTAGTTAGGTCAGGTAACAAGCCATCCAACTAGTTAAACAAGCTACATACTTGATCAACTAGTGAGTGAACTATTTAACCTAGCTAACTAGTCAACCGACTAATCAGCAAACTTGTTAAGCCAGCTAACAAGTCGGCAAAGTAGTCAGCCAACGTGTTAAACCAGCTAACTCGTTGGCCAATTCATCAGCCAACTATTTAAGTCACCTAGCTAAATCTTTAACCAATTCGGTAAGTCAGCCTGCTAACTCATTAACCAGCTAGTTAAGACAGTTAGCTAACTTGTTTATCAACAAGTTAAGTCTGCTAGCTATATCCTAAGACAGCTAGTTAAGTCAGCTAGGTAAGTCAGCTAGCAAATTCGTTAGGTAGCTAGTTAAGTCAGCAAGCTATGTCAAGTCGCTCACTAGTTAGCTAACTGTTTCAGTCAGTTACTTAAGTCTGCTACCTAACTAATTAGCTAACTAGTTAAGCCGGCAAGTTACTCAGTTAGCTAACTAGTTAGCTAACTAGTTAGCTAACTATTTAATTCAGCTAATTAAGTCAGCCAGCTAACTAGTAAAGTCAGCCAGTTATGTCAGCTTTCTAACTAGTTAAGTCAGCTAGTTAAGTCAGCTGTGAAATCAGTTTTCTAACTGCTAAAGTCAGCTGATTAATTCAGCTAGCTAGCTAGTTAGCTAACGGGTTAATTCACCTGGTTGAGTCAGCTAGCTAGCTAGTTAGCTAATGGGTTAAGT
>NW_007010641.1:0-335 GCF_000164805.1 Carlito syrichta | reverse complement strand
TATTGTAGAGATGAGGTCTCGCCAAGTTGCCCAGGCGGGTCTCGAACCCACGGTCTCAGGTAATCCACTCACCTCAGCCTCCCAAAGGCGCGGGACTACAGGCTGAGCCTCTGAGCCCGGCTTAAAATGTTTATTTTCTTATGTTAAAGGCTCAAAAAAGTATGGTTAACGAGTTTTAACTGTATCCTAACATGCAAGCCACAACACAAACCATAGTTACTATGGCAAAATAACATTCTGGGAACTCCTAATTAATTGTTAATTAAAAAGTGACTCTAAACTGGGCTCGGTGGCTCAGCCTGTAATCCCGCGCCTTGGGAGGCTGAGGTGAGTGG
>NW_007010640.1:0-597 GCF_000164805.1 Carlito syrichta | reverse complement strand
TAAATCTGTTGGCTAGCAAGCTGGCTAGCTAATTATGTCACCTAGTTAAGTAAGCTGGCTGTCCAGGTGGCTAGAGGGGTACAGAGCTACTTAAGTCAGCTAGTTTAGCCACCAGGCTAGCCAGCTGTCTAGCTTGTTAATCAGCTAGTTAAGTCAACTGGCAAACAAGCTGGCTAGTTAGGTATGTCACCTCTTTAAGTCAGTTGGCTAGCCAGCTCTCTAGCTAGTTAAAAAGCTCGTTGTCAGGTGGCTAGATAGATGGCTAGCTAGTTATTTCAGCTAGTAAAGTTATCTGGCTAGCTAAGGAGATAGCCATTTAAGTCAGCTAGTTATGTCAGCTTGACAGCTATTTAAGTCAGGTACCTTTGTGGGCTAGCTAGCTAGGTAGCTAGCTAGTTATTTCAGCTAGTAATGTCAGCTAGCTAGCTGGGTAGCTAGCTAGTTAAGTCAGCTAGTTATGTCAGCTGGTTAGGTAGTTGTCAGCTTGTTAAGTCAGCTGGCTATCTAGTTATTTCAGCTAGTAAAGTTATCTGGCTAGCTAAGGAGATAGTCAGTTAAGTCAGCTAGTTATGTCAGCTTGACAGCTATTTAAGTCAG
>NW_007010639.1:0-336 GCF_000164805.1 Carlito syrichta | reverse complement strand
ATCTGGCTAGCTAATTAAGTCAGTTCGTTTACTCAGTTGGCTATACAGCTGGTGAGCTATATAAAAAGCTAGTTAAGTCAGATGGCTATCCATCTGGCTAGTTGTTATTTCAGCTAGTTAAATCAGCTGGCTATCTAGGAAGCTAGCAATATAAGTCAGCTAGTTATGTCAGCTAGCTAGCTAGTTAAGTCAACTTGTTAAGTCAGCTGGCTAGCTAGATAGCTAGCTAGTAACTAACTAGTGAAGCCAGCTAGTTAAGCCAGCTGGATACCCATGTATCTAGCTGGTCAAGTCAGCTAGTCAAGTTATCTTCCTAGCTAGTTAAGTCAGCGAGTT
>NW_007010638.1:0-336 GCF_000164805.1 Carlito syrichta | reverse complement strand
TAGCTATTTGACAAGCAACCTGACTAGCTAGCTGAATTAACTAGCTAGCTGAATAGGTAGCTGACTTGATAGCTGACTTAACTAGCTAGCTGGCTAGCTAGCTGACTAATTAGCTTACTAGCTAGTTGGCTGGCTACCTGGCCAGCCAGCTGACTTAACTACATAGCTACCTGATTGGCTAGACGGCTAGCCAGCTGTCTTAACAAGCTAGCTACCAGGCTGTCTAGCTAGTGGACTGGCCACCTGGCTAACCAGCCAGCTTAAATAGCCAGCCACCTGGCTGGACAGTGTGGTAGAAAGCTGACTTAACTAGCCAGGGACCCTGGTGTTCAGCTG
>NW_007010637.1:0-339 GCF_000164805.1 Carlito syrichta | reverse complement strand
TGTTTGCTCACCTTTGACTGTCCTCCTCTGTCATTGGTGCTCTTTGACTGGTCCTACTCAATAATGGTTTCATCAGTGAGTATCCCTCTTCTGTGATGGGTGTCACAGTTACTGGGCCTCCTCCATGATGTAGGCCCCAGTGACGTGGTCTTCCCTGTGATTGGTGCAACAGTGATTGGCCTTCATATATGATGGGTGCCCCAATAATTAGCCCTCCTCTGTGATGGGTGTCATAGTGACTGGGTCTCATTCATAATGGTTTTCCAGTGACTGACCCTCTTCCATGATGGATGCCCCAGTTACTGAGCCTCTTCTTTGATTGGTGGTTCAATGACTGGC
>NW_007010636.1:0-340 GCF_000164805.1 Carlito syrichta | reverse complement strand
AACCAGGTAGCCAGCTGGCACTACTAGCAGACTTAACTAGCTAGCCAGCTGGCTACCAAGCTAGCTTAACTAGCTCTCTACCCAGCTAGCTAGCAGGCTAGACAACAGACTTAAATAACTGCATTAATTAGCTAGCCAGCTGGCTAGCCAACTGACTAAAAATGTTTACTACCTAGCTAGTCAGTTGGCTAACCAGCTGACTTAACTAGCTGAATTAAATAGCTGGTCTTCTTACCAGACAGCTGAATTAAATAGCTTGCTATATAGCTAGCCAGCTGGCTAGGCAGATGAGTTAACTAGGTGACTTAACTAGCTAGCCAGCTGACACGCCAGCTGATTT
>NW_007010635.1:0-344 GCF_000164805.1 Carlito syrichta | reverse complement strand
GATGATAAAGTCACCTAGCTAGCACGTTAGGTAACAATTAAGCTAACTAGTTATCTAGCTTGTTAAGTCAGCTAGCTAGCAAGGAAGCTTACAATTTAGGTCAGCTTATTAACTAGGTAGCTAGCTAGTTAGCTTACTATTTAAGTCAACTGGCTAACTAAATAGCTATCTAGTTAGATACCTAAGTCAGCCAGCTGTCTAAGTAACTGCTAGTTAATTCAGCTACTTAAGTCAGCTTCCTAGCAAGCCTGCTGGCTTGCTAGGTAGCAAGCTAGTTAAGTCTGTTGGCTAGCCAGCTGGCTAGCTGGTTAATTCATCTAGTAGAGATAGATGACTAGCCAACT
>NW_007010634.1:0-450 GCF_000164805.1 Carlito syrichta | reverse complement strand
TCTGGCAATTCTTCCACTCAGTCTTCCAAGTAGCTGGAACTACAGGCACACGCTACCACATTCAGCAATTTTTTTTTATTTATTGTAGAGATGATGTCTTGCCAAGTTGCCCAGGCAGGTCTCGAACCCGCGAAATCAGGCAATCCACTCACCTCAGCCTCCCAAGGCACGGGATTACAGGCTGAGCCACCAAGCCTGTCTTGTGGTTGGTGTTATTTATCTGAGTCTGAGTCCTGCTCTGTCACCTAAACTGGAGCACAGGGGCCTGCATTTGGCTATCATGGCCTCCACAGGCTGGGCTTCACTGATCCTCCCAACATGGCCTCCTGAGTGTCCAGAACGACAGGCATACTCCACCGTGCTGGACTCATTTTTTGATTTCTTGTAGAGACGAGGTCTTGTCAAGGTGCCTGGTTGGAGTCTCGAACCCGGAGGCTCAGGCCATCCTCT
>NW_007010633.1:0-399 GCF_000164805.1 Carlito syrichta | reverse complement strand
GTCTCCTTGAGAGTTGTAAACGGTTATTTGGTAGTACATGTCCCCTAGGTTCCTTGGGAAAACCCAGGCTAGATTCCCGGAAAAAAAGTATCTTCTTGCCGTATTTGGTGTAACACTGGTCTTAAGATGAACTTGGTAAACCTTACATTTCTGTGTTTACTTTTATTTGGGGAGAATCCGATGGTTTTGCAGTAGCCAAATTGTTAATACGAATTATTAATATATAACCAGGAATCATGGATTCCACGTCCCTAGGAAACATCTGGGAATCTGTATTTTTGTATACAGATTGATGGAATCCACATAGACAGGGAACATCAGGGAATCTTGCTGAGAACCGAAAGGGAACCGGTTCTTGGAGTTCTCAATCGCCGAAATCTAGAAGTTCTTTTGATAAGG
>NW_007010632.1:0-1062 GCF_000164805.1 Carlito syrichta | reverse complement strand
GATATGTAGCTAACTAGACAGTGAAGTCAGTTGACTATCCAGCTGGCTAGCTAGGTACCTAGACTGTTGAGTCAGCCTGCTAGCCAGCAGGCTATCTAGTTAAGTCACCTAGTTAAGTCAACTGACAAGACAGATGGCTAGTTAGGTAGCTTGCTAATTTAGTCAGCTGGCTAGACAAAAGGTTAGTTAGTTAAGTCACCTAGTTTAGTCAGCTGGCTTACCATCTGGCTAGCTATGTAGCAAGCTAGTTAATTAAGCTGACTAACAAGCAGGCCAGCTATTTAAGTCAGCTAGTTAAGTCAGCTGGCTAGCTAGCTGGCTAGCTAGGTAGTGAGCTTCTTATGTCAGTTGGCTAATCAGCTGACAAGCGAATTAATCAGCTAGGTAAGTCAACTGGCTAGCCAGCTAGCTAGCTAGGTAGAGCGCTAGTTATGCCAGCTGGCTAGCCAGCTGGATAACTAGTTAATTCAGCTGTTTGAGTCAGCTGGCTAGTCGCTGGTTAGCAGGTTAATTCAACTAGTTATGTCAGCTGGCTAGCAGGGTAGCTAGGTAGGAAGCTAGTTAAGTTAGCTGACTAGCCAGCTGGCTAGCTATTTACATCAGCTAGTTAATTCAGCTGGTTTCCCTGCTTGCTAGCTAGGTAGCTGACTAGTTAATTCATCTGGCTAGCCAACTGGGTAACTGGTTAAGTCAGCTAGTTAATTCAGCTGGCCAGCCAGCTGGCTGCTAGTTATGTCAGCAAGTTAAGTCAGCGGGCCTGCCAGCTGGCTAGCTAGTTAAGTCAGCTTGTAAAGTCAGCTGGCCAGCCAGTTGGCTAGCTAGGTAGCTAGGTAGTTAAGAACCTGTTTAAGTCAGTGGGTTGTCTAGGTATCTAGCTAGTTAACTCAGTTAAGTCAGCTGGATAGCCAACTACCTAGCAGGGTAGCTAGCTAGTTAAATTAGCTGGATATCCAGTTGGCTAGCTTGATAAACCACGTAGTTATGTCAGCTCGCTGGCGAGCATGCTAGCTAGGTAGTTAGTTAGTTAAATCAGTTGGCAAGCCAGAGTGCTATGTAGGTAGG
>NW_007010631.1:0-351 GCF_000164805.1 Carlito syrichta | reverse complement strand
TACTTAGCTGGCTAGATGACTTAATTATCTAGCTGACTAGCTAACTGACTAGCTAGCTGATATAGATATTTGACAGACAACCTGACTTGCTACCTGACTTAACTAGCTAGCTGACATACTAGTTGACTTAACTAGCTAGATGGATAGCTAGCTGACTTAACTAGCTGACTAGCATGTTGGCTGGATAGCTGACTAGCCAGCTGACTTAACTAGCTAGCTGCATTTTTGCCTAGACTGCTAACCATCTGACTTAAGTAGCTAGGTCCCTGGCTGGCTACCTGGCTAGGGAGCCTGCCAGCCGGCTTAATTAGGCAGCCTCCTGGCTGGACAGTCAGATAGCCAGCTGACTTA
>NW_007010630.1:0-680 GCF_000164805.1 Carlito syrichta | reverse complement strand
CTCAGGAAACCCAGCAAGGGAGGCAGATGGACTACCTCTGCCCCATGCACAGTATGTAACTCGGAGCTGGCCCCTCCCTCAAGAAGAGTGATCAGCTGTTCCAAAGGACTCTTGTAAGCCCCCAGTCTCATGCCGCTAAAAGTGCCCTGGTCTCACTCTCTGTCACCAGAAAGAACCATAAGTTTCATCTGGGCCTGTAGCTCCTGGTTCTACTGGTCAGCAGCTTCCTAATATCCCTGTGGGTGGGAGAAGAGTGAGAAGGCCCAGACTGACCATGTCTGCCCCCAGCACCTCACTCACCTGGGTCATAGCAATTCCTGGTGGGTTATCTCAGCCTCAGCCTTGCCTTGGACTTCCTCATGCTCTAGCTGGTCCATGAGCTGGGCCTGCAGCAGCCACTGCTTGTGCACCACCTCCCTCTCATTGATCAGCTTTTCATAGGCAGCCACCTGCTGCTTGCAGGCAGCCCTGGACAGCTGCAGATGGGGCAAATACTGGCCCCATGCAGGCTATGAACCTCCTGCTGCTTAAATTTCACTTGCAGGAAGACCCTGGGTGTGAGAGCAGGCAGTGGCCTGCTTCCAGATCCCAAGCGCATAAGTAGGGTGGCAGAGACCCTCTGCACCCATGTCCCTCGCTCCTGGCCTAAGTGACTGCTCCTTTGCCCAGAACCCCATGTT
>NW_007010629.1:0-732 GCF_000164805.1 Carlito syrichta | reverse complement strand
AATGGATGTAATATAATGGAATGAAGATGAATGGAATGGAGAGGAATGGAATGGAGTGAACTGGAATGGAATGAAGACGAATGGAATGGAATGAAATAGAATGGAGAAAGGAATTGATTGCAGAAGAAAGGAGAGGAATGGAATGGAATGGAGTGCAATGGAATGAAGAGGGATGTAATGGAGAGGAATGGATCGGAGAGAGATTGAGGGATAGGAATGGAATGGAGTAGAATGGAATGGAATGGAGAGAATGGAATGGAGAGGAGAGGAATGAAGTAGAATGGAATGGAATTTAGAGGAATTCAAAGGTAAAGACTGGAAAGGAATTTAAAAACATGGACAGGAATTTATATGAATGGAATGAAAACGAATGAAATAGAGAGAAAGGAAGGAAATTGAACGCAGAAGAGTGGAATGGAATGGAAAGAATGGAATGTAATGAAGAGGAACGGAATGGAGAAGAATGGAATGGAATGCAAGAGAGGTAAAGGGAATGGAATGGAATGGAGAGGAATCAGAGGAATGGAATGGAATGGAATGGAATGGAAAGAAATGGAATGGAATGGAATGGAAAGGAATGGAATGGAATGGAATGAAGACTAATAAAATGGATAGGAATAGAATGGAGTGGAATGGAATGGACTTACATTGAATGGAGAGGAAAGGAGAAGAAAGGAATAGAAGGGAATGGAAGGGAGAGAAATGGAATGGAAATGAATGCAATGGAATGAT
>NW_007010628.1:0-479 GCF_000164805.1 Carlito syrichta | reverse complement strand
TAGCAATCATTTTGGATAGTGACTATGTGTGAAAGTAAGCAAAGCTTGATATATTGTGAACCTGTATCAGAGAGCAATTAAAATATATTCTGTCAGTCACACCATCAGTGAAATCCTGCATGAAGGCAAAGAGGAGGGTAAGACTCAAAACAGGACAAGAATTTGTGATGTTCTGACAGCTGCTTTATCTAACTGCTTTTGAAATTCTAGAACAGGACTTAGAGTCGCAGAACCTTAGAAATGATTAGGTTTATTCTATCTTCTTAATTCCAGGGATGGAGGGGGGGAAAAATATATATATATCAGCCATAATTTTATGACATTTTATGACATCTTCCTTAAAACACTGAGGTTTGATTTTATTATTTGAAAATCAAGCTACTGTTCACATAACTCTTCACTGCTGAGGGCACTTCCAGGATGCACCTCTGATACAGGGTGTTGGTGACATTTTGCTCATGGTAGTGATTCTTAAAGCT
>NW_007010627.1:0-361 GCF_000164805.1 Carlito syrichta | reverse complement strand
TCGTAGGTTTTGACATGTTGTGATTTCACTTTCATGTGTCTCTAGTATTTTTAAAATTTGTATTTTCATTTCTTTACTGACCTGTTGGTTGTTCAGCGGCATGTTGTTTAATTTGCATATATTAACATAGTTTCTGAAGTTCTTCCTGTTATTTTATTGTTGCTGTTTGTCTTTTTTACGTTTTAATTTTTAATTGACATATACTAATTGAATATATTTATTGTGTACATAATGAGGTATTGAGGTAACTGTACATACAATGTGTACAGTTAGCAAAACAGGGTAATTAACATATCCATCGACTCAAACATTTGTCATTTCTTCGTGTTTGGAACATTCAATATCCTCTTTCTATCATTGT
>NW_007010626.1:0-361 GCF_000164805.1 Carlito syrichta | reverse complement strand
CTGGGCTCAAGCCATCCTGCTGCCTCAGTTTCCCTAGTAGCTGGGATTACAAGTACAAGCCACCACACTGGCTTATTAAAAACAAAAAAAGTTTGTTTTGTAGAGACAGGGTCTCGCTATGTTGCCCAGGCTGGTCTCCAACTCCATGTCCTCAAGTGACTCTCCTGTCTCAGCCTCCCAAAGCACTGTGATTACAGGTGTGAGCCACCACACCCAGCCAGGTTTGACCTTTTTTAGATTCCACAGGCAAGTGAGATCATGTGGTATACAGACAAATGTCTTTCTGTATCGGGCTTTTTTATTTATTTATTTTTTATTTATTTATTTTTTTTAGTTGGAGTCTCACTCTGTCGCCCAGACT
>NW_007010625.1:0-641 GCF_000164805.1 Carlito syrichta | reverse complement strand
AGATATATTATGTAATTCAAATCATTAACATGTTGGGGTAGAAAACTGAATAAACAAATACATTACTAAACATGCAGGGACATAAGTATGGGGATGGAGGTACTAGTCTCACTAGAAGTGATCAAATGCTTTTCGTAAATCCAGCAGGAAATTAGAGTGAAAGGTACTTCAAACTGGGTGAAAATTTCAACTGTCCTAATTGAAAATTGTTTTTAAAATATTGAATATAGATTCGTATTATGCTACTGGACATGATGGTCATTATTAGTTCTGTTATAAGGTCCATGTAAGCAGGAATAATAAGTAGCCTTATTTGCCACTGTATCAAAAATTCCTACCATCTACATGGATAAACTTGTTTTTAATGTAGAATTAAAGAAGGAGATGATGATAGTATCTATTTCTTATGGACTGTTTTGAGGATTAAATGAGATACTACCCATAAATGCACCAGAATTGTGGCTAAGCTAGGCTATGCTGCTAAGCAATTTTGGACAAATTTGAGAAATGCTTGTAAAACAACAGAACTGATTTTCTCATTCAGTTTATGAACTAGTTCTAAAAAAAGTTCCAGAAAGGAATTTTGAGAATCTCAATGAACATTTCACCACTAAAATGAGTGCTTCACTTTTAAAGTTTAT
>NW_007010624.1:0-507 GCF_000164805.1 Carlito syrichta | reverse complement strand
GGAATGGAATAGGATGGTAGGGAATGGAATGGAGAGGAATGGACTGGAGAGTAATGGAATAGAATGAAAGAAAGAGGAATTGAAAGGAATGGAATGGAGAAGAAATGAATGGAATTGAGAGGAATGGAATGGAATGGAGAGGAACGGAATGGAATGGAGAGAAATATAATGCAATGGAGAGGAATTGAAATGAATGGAATGTAAAGGAATGGAATAGAGAGCATGGAATAGAAATGAATGTAGAAGAATGGAATGTTGAACCGCAATGAAATGGAATGGAGAATTGTGCGGAAAGGAATGAAAGAATGGAGAAGAATGGAATTGAATGAAGAGAAATGAAATGGAGAGGAATGGAATGAAATGAAATGAAGAGGATTGGAATACAGAAGAACGGAATGGAGAGGAATGGAATGGAATCGAGAGGAATGGATGGGAATGGAACGGAGATGAATGGAATGGAGAGAAATCTAATACAATGGAGAGGAATTGAATTGAATGGAATGGAAA
>NW_007010623.1:0-364 GCF_000164805.1 Carlito syrichta | reverse complement strand
TAAAAAGCTAGTTAATCCAGATGGCTAGACAGCCGCCTGGCTAGTTATTTCAGCTAGTAATTTCAACTGGCTAGCTAGGTAACCAGCTAGTTAAGTCAGTTAACTAGCTAGTTAAGTCAGCTAGCTAGCTAGTTATTTCAGCTAGAAAAGTCACCTTGTTTGCTAGGTAGCTAGATGGTTAAGTCAACTAGTTATGTCAGCTGGCTAGCTAGTTAAGTCAGCTAATTAAGTCAATAGTTTGCTAATTAGTTAAGTCAGCTTGCTATTCATCTAGTTAAATAGTTAGCTAACTATTTAATTCACACTGTCAGCTAGCTAACTAGTAAAGTCACCTGGTTAAGTCAGCTAGTGAAGTAGTTAAGTC
>NW_007010622.1:0-365 GCF_000164805.1 Carlito syrichta | reverse complement strand
TAACTAGCTACCAAACAAGCTATCTGTCTAGATAGCTGACTTAACTTGCTAGCTAACTGGCTAGTTAGCTGGCTAACTGACTTAACTAGCTAGCTGACTAGATAGCAGACTAGCTAGCTGACTTAACTGAGGAGGTAGTTGGCTGGCTACCTGGCTAGCCAGCAGACTTAATTAGCTTTCTACCTGGTGGGCTAGTTGACTAGCCAGCTGGATTAACTAGCTAGCTACCTAGCTGGCTACCTGGCTAGTCAGCCAGCTAGCTAAAGGGCTGGTCAGCTGGCTAGTCAGCTATCTTAAATAGCCACCTGGATGGCTGGATACTCAGATAGCCAGCCGGCTTAACTAACCAGCCACCCTGCTGGTTA
>NW_007010621.1:50725-54747 GCF_000164805.1 Carlito syrichta | reverse complement strand
AGACCTTTACAATGAAAACTACAAAACACTGCTCAAAGAAATCAAAGATGACACAAACAAGTGGAAAAATATTCCATCCTCATTGATTGGAAGATTCAACCTTGTTAAGATGTCCATTGTACCTAAGGCAATCTACAGATTTAATGCAATACCCATCTAAATACCAGCAACAGTCTTCTCAGACCTAGAAATAGCAATACAAGAATTCATATGGAAACATAAATAACCACAAATAGCCAAAATAATCCACAGTACAAAAACAAACAAACAAACAAACAAAAACCCAAAACACAGCAGGAGGTATGACACTCCCAGACTTTAAACTTTATTATAAAGCTACAGTAATCAAGACAGATTGGAAATGGTAAAAGAACAGACGTATAGACCAATGGAATAGAATTGAGATTCTAGAAGGAAAAGCTCAATTTCTCAACCAACTCATCTTCGACAGAGGCTCCAACAACAACCACTGGGGGGAGGAGAATCTATTCAGTAAATGGTGCTGGGAAAACTGACTGACCACAGGCAGAAGATTGAAACAGGACCCCTACCTATCCCCGTACACAAAAATCAACTCTAAATGGAGCAGAAACCTAAGCATAGAACCTCAAACTATAAGAACTTCAGAAAATGCAGGAGACACCCTTATGGAAATTGGAACTGGCAACCAATTCCTGATCAAAATCTCAAATGTCCATGCCATAAGAGATAAGATAAACAAGGGGGGACCTCATCAAATGGAAAAGCATCTGCAAAGCAAAAGAAACCATCAAGAGAGTGGGAAGTCAGGCCTCAGAATGGGGAAAAAAAAATTTGCCAACTGTTTATCTGACAAAGGGCTAACATCCAGGATCTACAAGGAAAGGAAAAAAAAAAACACAGCTCTATTCCAAATTGGGAAAAATATATGAATAGAAAATTCTCAAAAGAAGACATTGAACAACCAACTGAAACATGAAAAAATGCTCAGCCTCACTAGTCATAAAAGAAATGCAAATTAAAACCACACTGAGATAACACCTAACTCCTGTACCACATAACTCCAGTCAAGATGGCCATCATCAGATGCTGCAAAGAATGTGGGGGAAAACAAAAAAGAACAGATGCTGTAGAGAATGCAGAGAAGAGAGTAAGTACAGTTCTACACTGTTGGTGGGAGTGAAACCAGAACAACCTCTGTGGAAAACAGTTTGGTACTTTCTAAAAATCAACCTTCCATATGACTCCATAATCTTCCTACTGGGGATATATCCCAAGGAACTCAAATCACTCTATGAATAAAGTACCTGCACACAAATGTACATTGCAGCATTATTCACAATACCAAAAAACATGTAACCAACTGTGCTGCCCATCAAAGGAGACTGGCTAAAAAAAATATAGTACATATACACAGTGGGACATTACACAGACTTAAAGACGGACAAAATTATGAGCTTCACAGCAACTTGGATAGACTTAAGTCTATTATACTGAGTGATCTATCACAGAAACAAAGAGCTGAGTAACACATATTGTCACTCAAGAGTGGATCATGAACAATTATCATAATACGGTAAGAAAGGGATTAGCAGTAGTGGGAAACTGCCAGCGCAGGGAGTGGGGGAACACCTCAACAAGGGTACCTGTATAATGGCCCTTTGTATACCTGATCCTGAATTGCACCCCACATTTTAAATATAAAAGTACATAATGACATGTAGCAAGTAAAACTATCTTCTGTGTAAGTATTGGAATTCCAATAAGTATTTGAAAGAGGTGGAAAAAACTTAGCCTTTCAAAATTTACTTCTTCGAGTTCTTAACATGTATATGGAGTCCAGTGGAAAATTTTAGGGCATCAAAACATAAATGTAGAAACATCAGTTAATGCTTACAATTTTAAATCCTCTCTTCACTAAGGTTGTTAGAATTGTCTTGTAAAAGAGAGATGCCAACAATGACATCTGCATTATTTATGCCACATTATTCCAGTAAATTGGGGGTAAAAAGACTGAATATTTCTAATATTTTAACATACTTCATTCTACAGTCACATTTGTATTAAAAAATTACCTGTTGTTGATGATGACTCATCTTTCATTTCAACTGCAGTATCTGAAACAGAATCATTCATTTCGATGGTAGGCTGTATGGGTTTTGAAACAAACTAATTAGTAAATAATGTACATTTCATACAATCTGTAGTTAATAATTCAAGATAAATATGCTCACCTCCAAGTGAGCATATTTCTCAGGAGACTCTAAAAAGCAAAACAAACACACAATCAATCATATGTAAATGTGACAAAACCACACTAATAATCACACAGTGTTATTCCACTGTATCCTTATGTTTGGCTTAGAAAATGATAATTTCTGGTTTTGTGCTGGGTTTTTGTAGTTGTTGCTAGGACAGAAACATAACAGAAGTGCAAAAAATCAAATAGATATGCAGGTTTCATAAAACACACAGTTAGGATTTCAAAAGTCAAATTATGCTTCAAGTGAATATGACTCAGAAAAATGCAGATACCAGTGTGAACGTGCTGCCTGATGATGTCAAGGGTGATCTTTAACAAGAGGAACCAGTCACAACCCTGAGAGTATAACACTGAAACTGATGGAAGAAGGCTACAGCCTATCTCCAATGCAAGATATTAGGATCATTTATACCTTTATTCTTCAAGTAGTTATCATGTTCTCCAAAGTGTACTGCTGTCCAAACTGTACATAATTATGATGACAGTTCAGTCGAGGGCATAATTTAGCTCTTATGGAAGAAAGTGTTCTCAGTGGGTCAGCTTGGATATTTGTTTGAATAACAGTTACAAAAAATATTCATTTTATTCCATACCCATGTAGGTTACTGATTTTCTTCCAATTCCTATAACCCCTAGTTAAAACATCTGAAATGTTCCTGAGTCCCTTATGAAAGAAGGTATAAAGCACACATGTAGGAAACAATGTATAATGAACTAATCAGTCACAAAGATTTATTTAAAATGTTAAGATGCCACAGAAGTATTAGATATTAATGACCCTGTATATTTCCAAAACAATGCAATATTTAATAAAAATAACAACTTTAGTATCCAACACATGAATTCTATATTTTCATGTTTTAAATTACTTTGGTGAGGTGGATCATGTTAGCCTGTACAGGATTTTTATGAAACACTTGAAAGAAAATTGGCTTTCTTAAAATACAATAGCAGATGGAAACAAGATGGCAACATCATAGGTGAACTTGTGAGATTCTCCAAACGTGAGCTCCCAAAAAGACTCTTACTTCTCTTCCCCCATCCCCCAGCCCACCAGCAGCAGTGCTGGTGCAAGGCCCAGGGACCTTCAGTCCCATGCAGGGCCAGATATTGCGGCCCCCTGCTGCTGCTGTTCCACTGCATGTGTGGGAGTCTCAGGTCCCAGCCCCCTCCCATCTCCCTCCCTGGCTACATCGTCTCCAGCCTGACACCTGGCACCAAGCCACTGGTCACTCAGGGAGGCTCTGGGCACCCACCTCTCAGAGACACCAATCCCATTCCTGGCTGAAGTACCCTGTGGGGGGCCCAGGGCCACTCTCACCGCTCACCGCCTGGCCTTTGGAGCTTTTGAGCTCTGGAACTCCGGGCCCACCCTGGCTGAGGCACTCAGCATGAGACATCAAGCTGGGGGACCCAGACAAGTGGAGAAAAACAGATCTGCATAAACTGCCTCACCATTCTCCAGGCAGAGACTTCCATTGCCCTGACCACCTATCAACAAACTTTACCTCAGTTCCTAAAGCAACAACGCAAAATAGGAGACAAAGCCCCACCCCTATGCAGCAATGAAAAACAAAGGGGAGAGGCCAGAGTCAGAGATCAGAGAAGTGACTTTAGTCTGATCGCTTATTTTGACTTATGATTTTATCATTGTAACTATTGGTTTTGATCACGTTTGTTGTTTGCCTTCTGACTTATACTGTATCTTGATTTTATTGGCTGTCTCTGTGTAGCTATCAGTACTCTTTAGGGAATCTTTCTTACATGTCTTTCTTCACTT
>NW_007010621.1:44005-49764 GCF_000164805.1 Carlito syrichta | reverse complement strand
CTTATCAAATCAGTGATGCAAAAATTCAAGCACAAGTGATTCAGAGAACCCTGCAAGACAACAAATGAGAAGACCAACTCCTAGACACATAATAATTCATCTAAATAAAGTAGGCATAAAAGAAAAAACCTACAGGGAGCAAAAGAAAAAGGCCAGATCACTTACCATGAATAGCAGCAGATTTATCGACAGAAACCCTGCAGGCTAGGAGAGCTTGGAGCCCTATCTTCAAAGTCTTAAAAGATAAACAATGTCAACCAAGAATAACCTACCCGGCCAAGCTAAGCTTCATCAGCAAGGGAGAATTAAAATCTTTCCCAGATATCCAATCCCTAAGAACTTATGCTGCCACCAAACCATCTCTACATGAAACAATTAAGAAAGTACTAAACACAGAAGAAAAGGAAAAAAGAATAACGTTCTTCACAGGAGTACAGGGAAAAGAATAACATATACATGAACCAACACCAAAACCAAAAGAAAAACAAACAAACAAAAAAACCAAGCAGAAGAACAACAACTCTATAAGAACTCTATGATAGGGACGAACTATCACATTTCAATAATTAGCCTGAATGTGAATGGACTAAATGCACTACTGAAAAGACATAGATTGGCAAAATGGATAAAATGTCACCAGGCAACAATATACTGCCTTCAAGAGACCCATCTCACTAGAAAGGATATACATAGACTCAAAGTAAGAGGATGGGAAACAAATTTTCAGGTGACTGGAACAAAAAAGAAAGGAGGAGTCGCGATCCTAATTTTAGGCAAAATACCATTTAAGCTATCAAAAATTAAAAAAGATACAGAGGGCCACTACATAATGACAAAAGGTTCACTCCATCAACAAGAAATATCTATCCTAAACATATATGCACCCAACATAGGTGTGCCAACTTTCATAAAGCAACTTTGAGGAAAACTAAAGAAAGATATCGACTCTAACACCATCATAACTGGGGACTTTAATACCCCACTCACAACCCTAGACAGATCATCAGGACAAAAAATCAGCAAGGAGATCCGGAACCTCAATGAGACGCTAGAACAAATGGACTTAATTGATACCTACAGAACACTCCATCCAAAGACCACAGAATAAACATTCTTCTCATCACCGCATGGAACATATTCTAAGATCAACCACATAATTGGACATAAATCAAGCATAAGCAAATTGAAAAGGACTGAAATTCTACCATGCACCTTCTCGGACCACAGTGGAGTAAAAATAAACATTGACACCAACAAAGTCCTCACATAATCCACAAAGACATGGACACTAAACAGCATGATGCTAAACGACTCCTGGGACAATTATGAAATCAAATCAGAGATCCAAAGATAGCTGGAAACAAATGAGAATGAAGAAACATCTTACCAAAATCTCTGGGATGCATTGAAAGCTGTAGTAAGAGGGGAATTTATATCCCTACAAACTCACATGAAGAAAATGGAAGGAACACAAATTAACAGATAACAAGCCACCTAAGGAAACTGGAAAAGCAAGACCACAAAAACCCTAATTTCAGCAGAGAATCCAGATCACCAAACTAAAAGCCCAAATCCAGGACACAGAAGACAAAAAGATAATACAAAAAATCAATGAAACAAAATGCTGGTTCTTCAAAAGGATAAACAAGATTGATGGTCCCCTAGCTAGACTGACAAAGAAAAAAATGAGAAAAAAACCAAATAAGCACAATCAGAAACACAAAAGACGAAGTCACATCTGACCCCGAAGAAATACAAAAGATCATTAGAGACTACTATGTACACTTGTATGGAAACAAACTTGAAAACCTTAAGGAAATGGAGGACTTTCTGACATCACACAACACACCTAGGTTGGAACAAGAAGAAATTGAGATCCTAAATAGACCAATAACAATCAAGGAAATTGACAGCGTAATAAGAAAACTACCTGAAAAAAAAAAAAAAAGCCCTGGTCCAGATGGCTTTCCAGCAGAATTCTACAAGACATTTAAGGAGGAGTTGATACCAATCCCACTGAAGGTATTCCAGGCGATTGAAAAAGATGGAACTCTACCCCAAATCATTTTATGAAGCCAACATCACATTGATACCCAAACCAGGTAAAGATCCAACAAAGAAAGAGAAGTACAGGCCGATATCTTTGATGAACTTAGATTCTAAAATTCTCAACAAGATCCTAGCAAACCAGATTTAGCAACACATCTCAAAAATCATCCATCATGACCAAGTAGGCTTCATTCCTGGGGTGCAAGGCTCGTTCACCAATCGTAAAACCATAAATGTAATTAAATACATCAACAGATGTCAAAACAAAAAGCACATGATTATATCATTAGATGCACAAAAAGCTTTTGATAAAATCCAGCACCCCTTCTTGATAAACACCCTTGAACATCTAGGCATATGAGGAACATACCTCAAAATAGTAAAAGCCATCTACGAGAAACCCACAGCCAGCATACTCCTAAATGGACAAAAATTGGAACCATTTCCCCTGAAAACTGGAACAAGACAAGGATGCCCACTCTCACCCCTCCTGTTCAATATAGTATTGGAAGTCCTGGCTTGAACAATCAGAGAAGAGAAGACAATCAGTGGTATCCAAATAGGAAAAGAGGAAGTCAAGTTATCTCTCTTTGCAGATGATATGATTGTGTACCTTGAAAACCCAAGAGAATCTTTCAAAAACCTCCTTACACTGGTAAAGGCCTTTGGCAAAGTCTCAGAATACAAAATAAATGTACATAAGACAATCGCATTTCTCTACACCAATAATAAACAAACAGAAACCCAAATAAAAACACAATTCCATTCACAATAGCCACACAAAAAATGAAATACCTTGGCATTTTCCTAACCAGAGACGTGAAAGACCTTTACAATGAAAGCTACAAAACACTGCTCAAAGAAATCAAAGATAACACAAACAAGTGGAAAAATATCCCATGCTCATGAATTGGAAGAATCAAAATTGTGAAGATGTCCATCTTACCTAAAGCAATCTACAAATTTAATGCAATACCCATCAAATTACCAGCAACATTCTTCTCAGACCTAGAAAAAACAATGCAGGAATTCATATGGAAACACAAACGTCCAAGAATAGCCAGAACAATCCTCAGCAAAACAAAACAAAAGAAAAAAACAAAGCAGGTGGTATCACATGACCAGACTTCAAACTTTACTATAAAGCTACAATCATCAAAACAGCTTGGTATTGGTATAGGGACAGGCATATAGATCAATGGAATAGAATTGAGATTCCAGAAGCTAAACTTCAATTTCTCAACCAACTCATCTTTGACAAAGCCTCCACCACCTACCATCGGGGAGAGGAGAACTTATTCAGTAAATGGTGCTGGGAAAACTGGCTGACCACATGCAGAAGTTTGAAACAGGACCCCTATCTATCCCTATACACAAGGTTAACTCCAAATGGATCAGAGATCTAAATGTAAAACCTCAAACCATAAGAACCTTAGAAAATGAAGGAAATACCCTCATGGAAATCGGAACTAGCATCCAATTGCTGAGCAAAACTCGAAACCCACATGTCATAAGAGAGAAGATAGACAAGTGGGACCTTATTAAACTGACAAGCTTCTGCAAAGCCAAAGAAACCATCAACAGAGAAGGGAGACAGCCTACACACTGGGAAAAAGTATTTGCCAACACCAGGTCTGACAAAGGCTTAACATCTTGGATCTACAAGGAACTCAAACGTGCTGAAAAGAAAAAAACAAACAACCCCATTATAAAATGGGCAAAAGATATGAACAGACACTTCACAAAGGAAGACATCCAAGCAGCCAACAGACAGACACATGAAGAAATGTTCAACCTCACTAATCATCAGGGAGATGCAAATCAACAACACTGAGATACCACCTAACTCCAGTCAGAATGGCAATTATCAACAACTCAAAAAATAACAGCTGCTGAAGAGGGTGCGGTGAAAAGGGAACACTTCTACACTGTTGGTGGGAGTTTAAACTAGTGCAACCTCTGTGGAAAGCAGTGTGGCGATTCCTAAAAGCTCTAAATATCAACCTCCCATATGACCCCGCAATCTCCCTACTGGGAATATATCCTGAAGAACTCAAATCACTCTATAAAAAAGATACCCGCACACGTATGTTTATCACAGCATTGTTCATAGTAGCAAGAACCTGGAAGCAACCATGCTGCCCATCAATAGAGGACTGGATTTAAAAAACGTGGTACATATACACGATGGAATACTACGCAGCCATAAAAAAGAAAAAATGATGAATTTCGCAGCAACCTGGATGGAACTAGAGTCTATAATACTGAGTGACCTCTCACAGAAACAAAGATCCGAGTATCACATGTTCTAACTCATATAATGGACCTTGAACATCCAATGTAATACTACAAGAAAATGACTGACTTTACTGGGAAACCATTGGGGGGGAGGGAGATGGGATTAACAGTAGCAAATATCTGTCTGGGGATGGGGAAACACCTGTTATCCACAGGGTGTCTGAATGAAATGTAATTGTATACCTAACCCTTAACTGTACCCCACAACATCATAATAAAAAATATTGATAAAAAAATAAAATACAGTAGCAAATGCTTCCATATTCAAGTTCATTTTTTCTGATTACTAATGCCAGTAGAACATATATGTCTGATGCCTGAAAGCAATGGAGAGAAGAAATGAGTTGCTCTCTCCTGTCTCAGTAATATCTGGAGCAGTGTTATAGCATCTCTTCTCTAAATGTGAATTGACCTAACCATCTAAAGTGATTTGTCTCAAGTTACCTCACCAGGTGTTCCTAAATTACCTAGTTAACTTCTTTCTTTCCTCCTTCTTTCCCTCCTCATATCCTTTTTAAAAAAATTTTTGTCTCTAGGTCTCTGGTGTTCTACATTCTTATAACAGATTATTCCCACAATATCTATGGTCAACTAGTCAAATCCCAATCTAAAAAAACTAAAGGTTTCAATGATTAGAATACAAACAGTATACAAATTTGATCAACTCATAAACATTTTTCTTCACAGAAAGCAATCACATGTCTTCCTCTCCACCACAAATACCCTCTCATACATTCACTCAAGTAAGTTTCACTGACCTCTGATTTTGTTTGGACATCTTTATTTTTTAGTATTACTAACTTTGATTCATTCAGCAATCTTTTCTAAATACTTTCTTTTCTATGAAAGATTTCTTTATTAATAACTACATTTCTTCAGGGGTATGGAAATTTTTATTAACAACAATTATACATAGCTATTTTACATTTTAATATGCATGGCAATATTGCTATGTGTGTGTTGGAAAGAATAACTTTAAAAAACCTATAATGGTTAACACTTTAAAGGAAACAAATGTTGAAATTACAACAAATTGGTCTTTCCTCAGTGCACCAATATCTTTAGAACTCACTAGTAAAACCTTGGATAAACATCCAAAATTTTTGTAAAGAATAGTAGTCTTTAGTAACCTAACTTTTTCATATGAAATGAATATGTCTAGACCTACTCTACATACATAGGTTAGAGAGAACCACGAGATGAGAAGTAAATGCACATCAAAAATATTTTTTGGCTGGGCTCAGTGGCTCAGCCTGTAATCCTAGCACTTTGGGAGGCTAGGGGAGTAAAATGCCTGAGCCCATGGGATCGAGACCAGCCTGGGCAACATGGCAAGTTTTCATCTCTTCAATAAATCAAAAGAATTAGCCAGGTGTGCTAGCATGTGGCTGTAATTCCGGCTACTTGGAAGT
>NW_007010621.1:7175-43985 GCF_000164805.1 Carlito syrichta | reverse complement strand
TTTGATAAGGTTTAAATAATAAAAAGCATGTTATTGCGCCACAAGTCCATGAAGAGTACGCATGCACCACACACCGAGAGCTAACAGTGAGGAAATGAGTTTAAATGAAGCAAAAAAGCAAAAAAAAAAAATTGATTTAAACTGTTGCAGGAAGAATTTTTGGTCAAATATATAGGAGATATTATTTAAGATGAATTAACCTTGAAATGGCTTATTATATCCTTTTTTTTGCCCCTAAAGAATATTCTGTATGTTGCAGTGAATGCAGATGCTAGAAAACCATGGGATAAAATGAATAACCTCTAGAAAGGTCTTTTCCATCTTAAGTCCTTAGGCTTAGGCTATTTTTGGTTTCCTTTCTGAGATGGCTCAGAAAGCAGCCTATACAATGAAAGTAAAAGCAGCTCTTGATTTCTTTATTCTTTCACTACTCCAAGATCTGTTTTTGCCACAACTTCGTAAGTATTTCAATTACTTGTTCCCTCAACAATCCTGCAGAGAAGCTCTGCCTCCACCCCCCTTTTTATAGATGGAGATATTGAGGTTAAATGATTTTCTCAGGGTTACACACACACACACACACACACACACACACACACACACACACACACACACACGTATCAGCACAATTGTTGAACTTGAACATTTCAGGACAGGATAAATAAAAAAGTAAGAAACATGGGAGCTTAAATGGCAGCCGACAGGTTGGGCTGCAAAAATCTCCATGGAGGCAAGTGACAATAAAGACTCTCCATGTGAGTAGGCAGGTGTTGCTGGGAGCATGAAAGTCCATCTGAGGGGATACTCAGCTGCATGCACTCGGGTCCCCCCTCTGAGGGCAACTGCAAGTCCCACCACTCTGAAATTAGAGCCCAGCTCCCAAGATTGCCAGAGAAATGTCTGCTGCCTGTGGGAACACGCCTGAGAGAAGCCTGCTGTATCCAGCTGAATCCCTGCACCCGGCATCCGGAACACACCATCACCTGGCATACTGGACCTGCTGGAATGCAGAATTTGATTATTGGAGAGATAGCATCAGGGGAATCCAGAGAGAGGAAAACATGCCTGGTGATGAGCCGCTCACCACAGCCATGATCCAGGCAGAGATTTGCATTGCTTTGGTTGGAAAGCGTTACTAAGACTCAAGAAAGACAAGATGCAACACTAAAAGAATATGTAACAGAGATTCTGGCAATAAAAAATTTCATTCAGGAAATAAATAACAAGATGACAAGCATGAAAAGCAGAATTAATCTTGCTGAAGAAAAAATCTCAGAACATGGAGATCAGAACATGGAATTAACCCATGCCATTCAAAAAATAGAAAGAAAACTCAGAAAGAAAGAACAAAGCCTACAAGAGAAGTGTGATTATATCAAGAGGCCAAGCCTATGCCTGACTGATATCCCAGAAGAAGAAAGGGAAAATGAGAACAACTTGGAACATGTATTCCAGGAGGTCATCCAAGAAGACCTTCCCCATCTCACCAGAGATATGACCAGCAAAGCACAAGAGAGACAGAGAAACCCCACAAGACATCAAATGACAAGACCAACCCTTAGACACATAGTAATTTGCCTACACAAAGTGGGCACAAAAGAAAGAATCCTAATGGCAACAAGAGAGAAAGGTCAGACTAACTGCCAGGAAAACTAATCAGAATAGCAGCAGACCTATTGGCAGAAACACTACAAGCAAGAAAGGGCTGGACCCCTATATTTAAAGTCCTCAAGGAAAAGCAATTTAAACCAAGAACTTCCTATCCAGCAAACCTCAGTTTCATCAGTGATGGAGAATGAAAATCCTTCCCAGACATTCTATCCCTAAGAGATTATACAGCTTCCAGACCAGCTCTACAGGAGACACTTAAAAATGTATTAAGCACAGAAGAAGAAAAAAATCACCACACACTTCTCAAGAGAACAGCAGAGCACAGAATCAACAGAGAATATAGCACAATAAGAAACTTGAAAAGACATGCATACGTTAACCCCAGAGACAAAAGAAAACAAGCAAACAAAGAAAAAACTTTAAAAATCTCAGGACAGGGATAAGAAATCACAATCCAATAATCAGCGTGAATGTGAATGGACTAAATGCACCACTGAAAAGAGACAGAATGGTGGACTCGATAAGAAACCATGACCCTATTATTTGCTGCATCCAGGAGACGCATCTTACTACAAGGTACGCACACGGCCTCATAATTAAAGGATAGAAAATGAGTTTCCAGGCAAATGGATCACAAAATAAGGCAGGAGTTACAATCTTAATATCAGACTAAACAACCTTTAAGCTATCAAAAATTTAAAAAGATGCAAAAGGACACTACATAATGAGAAAAGGTTCAATCCATCAACAAGAAATATCCATCCTAAACATATATGCACCCAACACAGGAGCACCAGAATTTATAAAGCAACTACTAAATAAACTTAAAAAAATATTGACTCTAACACTATTATAGCAGGGGACTTGAATATCCCAATGACAGCCCTAGGTAGATCATCGAGACAAAAAAATCAACAAGGCGATCCAGAACCTAAACTTGACACTGGACCAAATGGACTTAGTAGATACCTACAGATTATTCCACCCAACAACCACAGAATATACATTCTACTCATCACCACATGGAACATACTCCAAGATCAATCACATTCTTGGCCATAAATCAAGCATTAGCAAGTTTCATAACATTGAAATCTTGCCGTGCACATTCTCAGACCACAGTGGAATAAAATAAATATCAAAATGAAGAACATTTCCCCAAAGCCCACAAGACATGAACACTAAACAGCATGATGCTGAACAACGAATGGGTCAACTCTGAAATCAGAGAAGAAATTGAAAGATTCCTGGAAACAAGTGAAAATGAAGAAACATCTTATCAAAACTTCTGGGATGCCATGAAAACAGTTCTAAGGGGGGAATTTAAATCTCTACGAGCATACATCAAGAAAATGGAAAGAACACAGGTGGAGAGCCTAACAAATCACCTAAGGGAGCTGGAAAGAGAAGACCACCAAAACCCCAACTTTAGCAGAAGAATTCAAATCACAAAAACAAGAGCCCAAATACGGCACATGGAAGACAAAAATATTATAGAAAACACCAACAAAACAAAAAGCTGGTTCTTTGAAAGAATTAACAAGATTGTTGGGCCCCTAGTCAGAATGACCAAGAAAACGAGAGAAAAAGCCCAAATAAACACAATTAGAAATACAAAAGATTAAATCACAACTTATCCAGAAGAAATACAAAGGATTATCAGAGATTACTGTGTACACCTATATGGAAACAAACTTGATAACCTAGATGAAATGGAGGATTTTCTGACATCACACAACCTCCTCATGTTAAAACAAGAAGACATTGAGACACTGAATAGACCAATAACAACCCAGGATACTGACTCTGTCATACAAAAACCACCTACATAAAAAAGTCCAGGACTGGATGGCTTTCTGGCAGAATTCTACAAAATGTACAAGAAAGAACTGATACCAATCCTACTGAAACTATTCCAGTCAACTGAGAATGATGGAATTCTCCTCAAATCATTTTACAAAGCTAACATCACACCGATACCCAAGCTGGGTAAAGATCCAGCAAAGAAAGAGAACTACAGGCCAATATCCCTTACGAACATAGATGCAAAAATTCTCAACAAGATTATAGCAAATCAGATCCAAAAACACATCTCAAAAACCATCCACCATGACCAAGTAGGCTTCATCCCCGGGATGCAGGGCTAGATTAACATTCGCAAGACCATAAATATAATTAAATACACCAACAAGTATAAAAACAAGAATCACATGATTATCTCGTTAAATGCAGAAAGCTTTTGATAAAACCAAGCATCCCTTCTTGACAAAAACCCTCAAACAACTAGGTAGAGAAGGAACATACCTCAAAACAGTAAGTGCCATCCATGACACACCCACAGCTAACATATTGCTAAATGGACAGAAACTAGAAACACTTCCCCTGAAAACTGGAACAAGACAAGGCTGCCTACTCTCACCCCTCTTTTTCGATATTGTGTTGGAAGTCCTAACTCGGGCAGTTAGACAACAGTAGAAAATCAGGGGTATCCAATTAGGAAAAGAGGAAGCCAAGTTATCATTCTTTGCCAGTGATATGGTCCTATACTTTAAAAATCCAAGAGAATCTGTCAAAAACCTCCTGTACTGATAAAGGACTTTGGCAAATTCTCAGGGTACAAAATAAATGTGCAAAAGACAGTTGCATCCCTATATAAAAACAACAAGCAGGCAGAGACCCAAATAAAAAGCACAATCCCCTTCACAACAGCCATGAAAAGAATGAAATTCCTCAGCATCTTCTTAACCAGAGAAGTGAAAGACCTTTACAATGGGAATCGCGAAACACTGCTCAAAGAAATCTAAGAAGACACAAACATATGGAAAAATATTCCATGCTCATGGGTAGGAATAGTCAACATTGTTAAGATGTCCATCCTACCACAGGGAATCTACAGATTCAACGCAATACCCACTAAGTTACCAACATCATTCTTCTAAGACCTAGAAATGACAATACAGAAATTGATATGAAAACATAAACAACCACGAATAGCCAAAACAATCCTTAGCAATAGAAGCAAAGCAGGAGGTATCATACTTCCAGACTTCAAACTTTCCTATAAGGCTACAGTAATCAAAACAGCCTGGTATTTGTACAAGAAGAGGCATATAGACCAATGGAACAGGATAGAGATTCCAGAAGCAAAGCCTCAATTCCTCAACCAACTCATCTTTGACGAGGTCTCCAACAACAATCATTGGGAAAAGGAGAACCTATTCAGTAAATGGTGCCGGGAAAATTGGCTTGTCACATGCAGAAGATTGAAACAGGACCCCTACCTATCACCATACACAAAAAATTAACTCTAAAACAATCAAAGACCTACAAATAAAACCTCAAACTACAAGAATCTTAGAAAGCGCAGGAGACACCCTTATGGAAATTGGAACTGGGAACCAATTCCTATTCAGAACCCTAAAGGCCAATACCTTAAGAAATAAAATAGACATTGGAACCTCATCAAATTAACAAGCTTCTGCAAAGCAAAAGAAAGCTTCAAGAGAGCAGAGAGACAGCCCATAGAATGGGAAAAAATATTTGCCAACTGTATATCTGACAAAGGCCTAACATCTAGAATCTACTCAAACATGCAGAAAGGAAAAAAAATAAAACAACCCCTTTAAAAAAATGGGCAAAAGACACGAATAGACACTTCTCAAAAGAAGATATATGGGCAGCCAACAGACACATGAAAAAGTGCTCAACCTCATTCATCATCAGAGAAATGCAAATCAAAACCACTTTCAGATACCACCTAACCCCTGTAAGAATGGCCATCATTAATAAAACAAACAAACAAATACTGGTGAGGATGTGGAGAAAAAGGAATGCTTCTACACTGCTGGTGGGAATGCAGACTAGTACAACCTCTTTGGAAGGCAGTATGGCGATTTCTGAAAGAACTAGAAATTGACCTTCCATATGACCCAGCAATTCCCCTATTGGATATATGCCCAGAGGAACTCAAATCATTCTATGAAAAAGATACCTGAACACATATGTTTGTCGCAGCTCTATTCACAATAGCAAAAACATGGAACCAACAATGTTGCCCATTGAAGCTGGACTGGATTTAAAAAATGTGATATATATACACAATGGAACACCATGCAGTCATAAAGAAGGACAAATATATGGACTTTACAGCAACTTGGATGGATTTGGAGTTGATCATACTCAGTGTTTTAGAACAAAAACAAGGAATAGAGTTCCATATGTTCTCACTCATAAGCTGCCCTTGAACAATTATAATGCTATAAATAAGTTACTGGCAGTAGTGGGAAACTGGCAGGGGACAAGGGGTGGGATTGGTAGTTGAGGGAAACTGCTGGGGGAGGGAGGGGCATACCTCAACAACAAGGGTACATGCATGATCAATGTTTATACCTAACCCTGAATTGTACCCCACACCTTTATAATAATATTTTTTTTAAAGTAAAAAACACAAAAGTGAAACTCTACACATTATTCCATCATGACTCCATTATCACTTGACATCTACTGTGAATGGTATGTATGGTCTATAGTGGTTGCTTCAATTGGGCTCTGAGGATGCCTGGACTTTCAATTTCATGCAGGGAGTCTAGTAGGTCAGAAATCCTTTTGTTACTTGCCATTTTTAACCTCATGTTCTGTGAAGTGTACACTGAAATTTCTCAGAGACACGATGTGTGTCAGTGCCATAGCTCTAATGGCTAATGGGTAAGAGTTCAAGCTGGGCTCGGTGGCTCAGCCTGCAATCCCACGTTTTAGGAGGCCGAGGTGAGTGGATTGCCTGAGCCCGCGAGCTTGAGACTCACCTGGGCAACTTGGTGAGACCTCATCTCTACAATAAATCAAAAAATTAGCCAGGCGTGGCAGCACGTGCCTGTAGTTCCAGCTACTTGGAAGGCTGAGGAGGAAGGATCACCAGAGTCCAGCAGGTAGAGGCTGTGGTGGCTGGGAGCGGCCACTGCACTCCAGTCTGGGCGACAGAGTGAGACTCCAACTCAAAAAAAAAAAAAAAGAAAGAGTTCTAAATAGTAACTGGGAAGTATTGCTCTGCATGTTTCTCCTGTAAATTTTTGACTTTTTAACTTTAACAGAATAAAAATCAGTAGTACAACCCACCAAGCAATACCTCGAAAATCTGTAATCAATTTTTATTTTTATGTATGTATTTTTTAACTGCATGAAGAGAGTTTAATTAAATGTGTTGCTGTCATATAATGAAGTGCAATCAAGTTCCTATAATAAATCAGACCTTAGCTATTTGTGGCAATATAGGCGATCATGCCAACTGAGAAATATGAACTGGAAAAATAAATGAAATTAGCAGAATGATAGGTATGAGCCAAATCATTTCTATAAAACTGTAGGACTTGAAAAATGACATAATGCTGATGAATATATATATGTCATAAAATGTTTTTAAAATGCATAGGACTAATTTTAAAAAACCTACTGACAGCATTGGTTAAACTACAATAAACTTTGTAAGTAGATTTTAACATCTCTAAAGTAAAATTGTTTAACAATTGTCATTTAAAAAGACTGTGTCTATCAGATAGTCATGAAGGAATGACCACTTTTCTTATCTGTAATAACCCAATATGACACACACTCTCACACACACAGATTCTGCCACTCAGAACATCCGATTGGCTTAAGATCACTGGTATAAAAGCACTGAGTTGGTTTAATTAATGTTAAAACACAATTGATCTAATTGCAAGATTTCCTCTAAGTAAAGATCAGAATTTCAACAAGTTTTTAAAAACATTTTAAAAAATCTCACAATTCATGTCTTTGTATCCTTAGCAAGTACAGTGACGCATTATAGAAAGCTTTAGGGTATCAGTTTATGCAGTTGAAACATCTCAGTTAATTCCTACACTTTTAAAATCTCCTCTTTAACTATTTTAATATCATTATTTCACACTTGCATAGCACCCATGACATTTGCATTATTTATTTCACATCTCTCATCAAATAAAAAAAGACTTAGGAATAAGAAGACTATAAACATTCAAACACTAAAATTGTATTTTCCAGATTGAAATTTATACTGCAGAATTTATCTGCTTTGGAAGTTGATACATCGTTCATTTCCACTTCCTACTTTGGAACAGAAACGTATATGTTACTGGGATGCTGAACAAATATGAAACAAAATGATGAATCAAAAAATGCATATTTCATAAAGCTTGTTGTGAATGATTCAAGACAAAAATATAAAAGTAATCACCTCCTTCAAGTGAGAATATTTCTCTGGCAACTCTAAAAAATAAAAAGAACATATATTTTAAAACACATGTAAATATGACAAAGCCAAACACACTCACTCAATGTTAGTATCCAGCTGAATCCTCATGCTTGGTTTTGGAAGTCCCTACTTTAGGCTTCTTTGCTTTTCACATTTTGTTGTTGTTTTTGTTAGGATGGCAACATGTCAGAAATATGAGTAAAATGGAAATCTAACTGTCATATAACATGCAGTTAGGATTTCAAAAGTACATATTATATTACAAACAACTATGACTCATTAGAAAACTGTGGATATCAATGTGAACGTGCTATCCTGACTGATGAGGAGAAATGTGATCATTTATCAGATGAGACAATCACGACCATGAGAGGAAAAACATCAAAGCTGATGGTGGAAAGCTACAACATATCTTTACTGCAACATGGTAGATCATTCATGCCATTATAGTATACAGGTATGATCATATTCTTCAAGTTGTCATGTACCTGTTATGATGACTTATTAGAGATGACTACATTTCTCAGCAAAGAAACTATTCTGAATTGGTTACCTTGGCTTATACCTGTAGAATAATGGTTCATACAATATATATTTTTTCTATCCCATGTAGGCTACTGATATGCCTACGTATCTCATGTCCTCTATTCATCCATCTTAATGTTTCTTGATCCACTTATAGCAAGAAGGCATAAAATATACATCAATAAATAATGCACAAAAGCTTTTAATATTAAAGTATTTATCAAAAAAGCAAACAGTAAATTTTCCCTGATTAGTTATATGTTAATAACCTTGTATATTTCAAAATCAGTGCGATATTCATTAAAATTACCCTTTTTAGTAGTCAAAGAATGAATTCTATACATATATATTTAAATCAGTTGATTTGGTCTACTATGTTTGAGCCATCAGATATTTAAGAAATAGCTATTTTATCAAAAACTTGTTTTCTTAAACAGTCAATTCTCCATATTCAAATTAATATGATTTGATTAGCTAATATCAATGCACTCCATATCTTTGATGCCTGGCACTTACAGAGAGGAGACATAAGTTGCTGTGGCTTAACCAATTCTGGGACTCACTTGAGTCTCTGGGACAGTTTTACTCTTATCTTCTGCTTGAGTGCCCATGTTCTGAAGCCATCCAAAGTGAGATCTCTCAAGTGTCCTCATCAGTAATTTTCAAATTATCTTGCCAACTTCTTTCTTTCCTCCCTGTTTCTCTCTTTGTAATTCCTCCTTCTTTTCAAAAGTCATGTCTACATCTCCTGTCTTGTTTCTTCCTCTTCTACATTCTTTTATAAGTTAAAGTTTAGATAATATCTATGGATTCTTCTTTTCTTTTTGCTTAGCAGTAGTATCTTGCATCTATAATTTCTATTTCTCCATCTCTTTGCTCATTCCCTTCTGGCTAAACATATGTTCAGAAATAAACCCAAAATAAAAATTTCCCTTGTCCCTGTTGTGTCATTAACTGTTAATAATAGCTCTTCATCCAGATCTGTAAAGGGAAGTCTATGTGCTTGTTGTTCAGAGCATGACCCAAGTACCAATAACACTGGCATTGCCTGAGCACTTATTAAAAATGCAGAATGGCAGAATTCCTGAATCAGAATGTGTGTGTGTATGTGCGTGTGTTTCAACAAGGTTCTCAGTTGATTTATTACAGGTAGAGAAGTTGTAGTGTATACTGAGTGTGCATCCATATTCCTGGTAGATACACTTTGGGATCTAGCCTCACCACCCCCCTATTATGTGCTCCAAATCAAAACTGCATCAAGTTAGGTGTGGTGGCTCACACCTGTAATCTCAGCAGTTTGGGAGGCTGAGGCATGAGGATCGCTTGATCCCAGCAGCTTGAGACTAACCTAGGAAATATGCTGAGACTTGGTCTCGATAAAAAAAACTTATTTTAAAAAAAGTCTTGCCTGGTGGCATGTCCCTGTAGTCCCAACTACTTAGGAGGCTGAGGCAGGAGGATTACCTGAGCCCAGGGAGTAGAGTCTGCAGTGAGTCAGGACAGAGCCACTGCCCTCCAGCCAGGGTGACAGAGCAAGAACCCAACTCAAAAAGACAGGGAGAGCTGGGCTCAGTGGCTCAGCCTGTAATCCTGCACCTTTGGGAGGCTGAGGTGAGTGGATTTCCTGAGCCCACAGGTTCGAGACCCGCCTGGGCAGCGAGACCTCATCTCTACAATAAATCAAAAAATCAGCCGGGTGTGGTAGCGCATGCCTGTAATTCCGGCTACTTGGAAAGCTGAGGTGGAAGGATCACTGGAGCCCAGCAGGTTGAGGCTGCAGTGGCCGGGAGTGGTCACTGCACTCCAGTCTGGGTGACAGAGTGAGACTCCAACTCAAAAAAAAAAAAAAGACGGAGAGAAAATGAAATAAAACTGCATTACAAGTCATAACATTTCTACTGAACTTTTTATCAGACTAGAATTTCCAAGATCTGTTTTCTTCTGATTCTCTTATTTTGTCCCGAATAATACTAACCTATGAAGTCACATTTCACATGACATTCAATTATATATACATGCACAGCTGACAAGCTGTATACATGCATGGTTGGTAGATAAATTTTATCATCTGTAGTAGATAAACATAGTTCTTCAAGGTCAGCTACCTCCATCTTTAATGCCTTCGACATTGAGGAAGACAGGAAGAGTGGAAAAATTTGGCTTGCATTCTGGGACAAGTTTTGGTTCTGAAAGCTCACTTTACATTCTTCCCACCTTTCTAATACCGAGTTTTTTTAAAGAATTTCTTTATTATATTTTAAAGATGTGGAGTTCAATTCAGGGTTACATACACAAATGCTCATTATGCAGGTACCCTTGATGATGAGGTATGACCACTTAACCTCCCCTGGCAGTTAACCACTACTGTCAAACCACCTCCCCTCACTGTTTCCCACTACTGCCAATTAGTTTCTGAAAGTATTATAATACTTGTTCAGGGTCCACTTTTGAGTGAGAACATGTGGTACTCAGTTCTTTGTTTCTGTGATAGATCACTCAGTATTATAAACTCTAAGTCCATCCAATTTCTGGGATGCTCATAATTTTGTCTTTCTTTATGGCTCTGTAATAGTCCATTTTATAGACATACCACATTTTAAAAAATCCATTCCAACTTCGATGGGCAGCATGGTTATTTCTATGTTTTTGCTATAGTGACTAATGCTGCAATAAATATGCATGTGCAGGTATCTTTTTCATAGAGTAATCTGAGTTCCTTCAGTATATTCCCCGTAGAGGGATTGTGGGGTTGTATGGGAGGTTAAATTTAGATCTTTTAGGAATCACCACATTATTTTATACAGAGCTTGTACTAGTTTACACTCCCACCAACAGTGTAGAAGTGTTCTCTCTTTTCCGCATCCTCTACAGCATCTGTTGTTTTTCGAGTTATTGATGATGGCCATCCTGACTGGAGTTAGGTGGTATCTCAGGGTGGTTTTTATTTACATTTCTTTGATGACTAGTGAGGCTGAGCATTTTTTCATGTATCTGTTGGCTGCTCATATACCTTCTTTTGAGAAATGTGCATTCATATCTTTTACCCACTTTGTAATGGGGCTGTTTATGCTTTTCTTTTCAGCACATTTGAGTTCCTTGTAGATCCTAGAAGCTAGGCCTTTGTCATATATACAGTGGCAAATGTTTTTTTCCCAGTCTGAGGCTGCCTCCACTCTATTGATGGTTTCTTGGCTTTGCAGAAGCCTGTCAGTTTGATGGGGTCCCATTTGTCTATGTTTTTCTTATGGCATGTGTATTTGGGGTTTTGATCAGGAATAGGTGACCAGTTCTGATTTCCACAAGGATATCTTCTACATTGTGTTATTTGACCATCCTCATTGCATACTCCTGCTTCTTTTCTCTTCATTTACTCCCAGAATGCTCTGATGTCCTCATTCTTTGTTCCTTGCTTTGTTCCTTTCCTTTTCCTTATTTCCTGACTTTTCTCATGCCTTAGAGTTTTGTGAAATGGGTCTCATGATTCAGCTCCATTGGTGGCACTCTGAATTTAAACTGTTGCTGACACCTGGTAAGATATACAACTTATCACTCCTTTTTACTTCTTTTTCTTATTATTGCAGTTAACAGATCATTTTGGGGGCTGGTTTGTTTGTTGATTATTAGAACTAATCAGTGCTCAAATCTGGGGGCACTTTGATCTTGGACTTTCCAGTCTCCTGAATTGTGACAAATAAATCTCTGTTTATCATAATTCCCCAAAATGAAAATATCAGTGCCTATGTTTTAAATAATCATTATGTCAATGGACTTTTTAAGTAAAATGTGTTTCTTACCTTCTGCTAGTTCATCTACTGTATTTTCAACATTTTGATCTGTATCCCAAGGCAAACAAATTCTGTGGAACACTCTCAGAGAGACTCTGTAAAAAGTAATAGGATGTTTAAATTTTTAAAAGGGATGCATCAATATTCCCTAATTATTTTCTTTTAAAAATCTCAATTTCTTATTTTAAAAGGAATTTCACTTAAAAATAAGTGAAGCATGTATAGAAAATGAAAATATTTCGAGAGAATCTCATCTACACTGTTCAGATGAAGCTATTATCTTCATGCAGCTCTTTGCTCTGGGCTTCCAAAGGAAACATATTCATGGGAAAATAGTAATATATGTGCACATAAAATACTAATAGTAATATATGTGCACAAGAACTAACTTCAAAATACCTAACTCTATTCTAAAGTTCCTACCAATAATATGATGGAATTAAAATACAACATGCTTGCTATCATACAAACATCATTAAACATTTAAAATATTGCTAGTGACAGAAATGTTTTAGTGCTAAAATAAGACACTTAGCATGGTAAGAATCTTGAGAGTATGTCATGCTGAGAATAAACAGAACATTTACAAAGCTGCTTCATTTAGGTAAGCATAGACTTTTGAGAAAAGTTAAATAGTTTTGAGAAAAGTTTTACTGACAGGAAAAAATGGTTGAATAAAATCATAAAGTAGCATGTAAAACTGTTATGTTTAAAAGCAACCAAATACTAAGTATACTATGAAACTCTTTCCCAGTTAAGGCATAACTTCAAAAACATATAGAAGCCTTAATAGAATAAGAATATTTATTAATGAAGCATCTAAAACATGCCAAGCCTTGTCTTGCACTTTTTATTTTCTATACACAATAACTGGATGATGGTCACCCCACTTCCTGCTTTCTGATCATTCCAGGATGTTAGGGGCAATGATAAATAGATCTCCAGAATGCCTTTCTCCTAGACAGTCACATGGCAGTCTCCTCATCTTTAACCTGGCAACTTAAATGGCACATTCAGAAAGATCTCTGACTATAGAATTTTACACCCACTGTCACACCCACCCTTCAAGTGCCAAATCACCATACTCCAATAGGTTTTCTGCAGGAATAATCTGCAGAAATTTGACATCCTCCAAATTAGAAGCCCACATGCCTGTGCTAATCTTTTCATTCTTTTCTTGACACTATTGCCTTCAGGTTTATTTTTAAAAGGGGGTCCTCAGTATTATTTTTTGGAGATAAGTTGGAATTTATTAGAAGCAAGAAAGCTCCAGGCAGCAGTAGGAGGGGAACTGACAGAGGGCTGCCCGATCCTTAATATTTTTAAAGTCACTGGATACCATTGTATCCAGTCTTACATGACAACACTGTCTTACATTTGTGTACACAGGTTCCAGCTTACAAAATTTTTGAAAATGTCTTAGCATATGTGTTTATTACACATACCTAAGAGGTAGATACTAGCACCATTTTTTTAAATGAATAAGGTCACTCACATTCAAATAGGTTAAAATTTTTTTTCAAGGATTCATAGCCAGGCTACTAACATGTATTTGATTTCCACTCAGTGCTGGTACCACTAGGAAGCAGCTCCTTGTTTCTAAGAGGAGTAGCTCTTCCCTCTGTTTTCAGCATTGTCATTTTGAAATACATCATTAATATATTATACTAATATTACTACAACAATGGCTATTACAAATGGACTCAATGCATTCCATTTTTGAAAGTGATTTTTACTTATTAAAACACCACTAACCCAAATTCCCCATGGTTGTCCTTCTCCTGAAGTGTTCCCTGCAGATCTATTTTGAAGCATCCAAATATGTCAATGCTTTCAAATTCCAGACTCAAGTTGCAAAAAATCACAGGCTGAATCTCATTAGAACTTTAACACATCCAGGTATACCACAAAATCATACATTTGGCTGTATTCTGGCCTGGAATAAGTCATTATTTAGGTTTTAGATGAAGTTAACTTCAGAACGCAAATTGATTCCTCATGATTTCTAAGTCATATTATTATTTTTTGCACGATACTACAGTGGCTTCTTCAATGAATCCTGAAAATTAGCAGAATTGTACCATACAATTTGTCACAGTGGAGTGACAAAATAAGAGATCAGGCCGAAGCCGACACACAAGTCAAGTCAGAACAGGAACTTTCCCTTTCATGCAATGGTGATCCACCCAAAGAAGCAAGTGAGTTAAAGTCCTCACAAATACAGACTGCAAGGGTGACCCTGTTGGCAATATCAACATAGAGGAATACGGGGCAGGGGGAAGCACATAATTATTTTGGTAGTTATGGGCTGAAAACCATAAGAAAATAATTCTTGATGGGCAAATGCATATGGTAGAAAGTAAAGTCAAACATTATCCTTAATGTCTCAACATGATCCAATGTTTCTACTTTAAATTAACAACAATAACAACAACAATATACAGTACCTCAGAATTAAAACTTAATTCCACATCTTCCTTCTGTCTTGATTGTAACCTGAATGCCATATCTATAAAATATCATTCACAGAAAAATTTATGAGAGCATTTATTACTGGAAATTTTAAAGACATACTCAAGTCTACATCCAGTCATGAATATTTTAAAGCAATAAAACCAACAGCAAAAGCAACCTTCATAGAGTTGAAGGAGTTTTAGGAAGAAGTTGATAATATAAAGAAAAACAGCCAAAAAAAAAAAAACCAAACCACTTAAAAAATGAACATTGTTTAAGTCACTGTCTGGGGATGGGGAGAAACCCCTTATTAACAAGGGTGCCTGAATGATGCACATTGTGTACATAACCCTTAACTGTACCCCACAATTTTATAATAAAAATATGTTTATAAAAAATGAACATTGTATTTGGGTATGCAAACATTAATCAGTTTGGGAATATAATAGGATTTACTCATAGAACAATTTTCAGAGTTATTTACTAACTTACCACCTTGGTAATTTTTATGCACAAAAATAAAATTGTCATTGTTTGCTCTTGTGGAGCACAGTCAATAATACCAATACCATTTTCTATTGTTCCACTTGCTGACTTGGTTGCTCTCTCCTATTAAAAACAAAAGGAAAATAAAAACAAAAAGAAAAACCAACATCAGAAAATATGTATTTCTTCACTCCCTCACCCATTCTGTCAGTCAGCAAGATGACAAATACTTACTGTTTCACAAAACATAGGCACTATCCTTGGAGAAATGAATACATAACTATAAGTCAGATGCTGCTGCCTCATATTCAAGTGAAGGTAAAGATATAGAAAAATTAAAAATAAAGAATAAGTCACAGGTTCTACAATTAAAATGGACAAAGTGCAGTAAGGGAACAAAAGTGAGAACAGACAGTTCTACTTGGGGAGCTCAGGCAATGCTGCAAAGTTAGGGCCTTATGCTCAATGACACACGAAGTGAAAAGTGAAGGTGTGAAAAACTTCTAGATTGGGTAGCATGAGCAAAAGAATGAGGCCTGAAACAACATAGCAAAAGAGGGGTGGCAACATAATGTAGTCAAACTGGAACAAAATCACATGAAATAATGTGGAGTGACAAAACAAGAGATGAGGCCGATGCTGACACATGAATCATGCCAAAACAAGAACTTTCCCTTTCACGCAGTGGGGATCCACCCAAAGCAGCAGGTGAGTTAAGTCATCACAAATACAGACTGCAAGGGTGACCCTGTCGGCAACATCAAGATAGAGGAATACAGGGCAGGGGGAGAAACAACTCAAAAAGATTGCTTTTGAATGATGTAAGGTGGACCTCAAAAAACATAAATTTATTGATTAAAAATGGGGTTTATTCTTACATTTTAAAGCTTCAGTGACCTTCACAGTACTCTCAGATTGATGCAATACACCTATTGAGACACTCTTCTTACTGCCAGTGTGGATGCCTTTTAGCACTTCCACTATTTTATTTTTGTTTTTGTTTTTGTTTTGAGTGGAGTCTCACTCTATCACCCAGGCTGGTGTGCAGTGGCATGATCACAGCCATGACAGCCTCGATCTGCTGGGTTAAGGTGAACCCTCCTTCCTCAGCCTTCCAAGTAGCCGAACTACAGGCATGTGCCACCATCCCTGGCTCATTTTTGATTTATTGTAAAGATGAGGTCTCACCAAATTGCCCACACTGCTCTTGAACCCACAGGCTCAGGAAATCCTCTCACCTTGGATTCCAAAGTGCTCAGATTATAGGCATGAGACACAATACCCAGCCTTCTATGGATTTTCTGTTTCACCTCTTCCACATCAGCAAAATGTTCTTCTTTGAGGACTTTGATCATCTGGGGAAACAAACAAACAAAAATATCTGAAGGTGAGATTGATCAAATAGGGAGGTGATGAATGGGAGGGTCATGCTCTTTTGGGTCAAAAACTGATGAATGTGCAATGCAGTGTAAGCAGGTGTGCTGTCATGATGATAGAACCATCACCTGTTGGCCACAACTCACAATGCTTCTTCTGCAAATCATGAGGTGCCTTCTCAAAAATTCTGAATAAAACTTTTTGCTTACTGTTTGAACCAGAGGAAAAAATTCTAAGTGTACTACAAGGGGCCTGCCCTCCAAAACATAACTCTGGGCTCTTTGGGTCCCCCTCCTAAGTCAGAGTGAATCAAGTTAACAAGATATGAAGAAAAGTAAGCAGGTAGAAAATACAGAAATTGGTCAGTGACTGGAATGGCGATGTGAGGAGAAAGGGCTGGAGTGCAGGATTCCTGATTCAGTGTTTTAGTATTATTTAGAAGGTGGCAATTTACTATGATGGAAAAGCCAGATGACAAAGATTATAAAGACTCAGGAAATGGTGAAGGGTGATGTCTTAAGTTTGAGACATATCAAATTTGAGCCACCAGAGGACTTAGAAGGCAAATCCAAATAAATAGATTGGGAGTAGTAATAGGTCATGTTTTTTTCAGGAAAAGCATATGGTGTTAAGAAGATAAATTTCCTCACCTTCAAGTAGTTCGTAGTAATACAAAAGTTTAAAAAATAATTATTTAAATAACAAAATATAAATAGATGTAAACTTTAAATTTTAGACCATGATACAAAAACATTGAGTGTATACTTTTAAAAACTATAATGCAGGTTGATGCAAAGGCTCAAGCCTGTAATCCCAGCACTTTGAGAGGCCAAGATGAGAGGACTACCTGAGTTCACAGGTTGAGACCATCTTGGGCTACTTGATGAGACCCCATCTAAAGAATAAATAAAAGAAAACTTAGCTGGGCACTGCATGCCAGTAGTTCCAGCTACTTGGAAGGCTGAGGCAGAAGGATCACCGGAACCCAGCAAGTCACCGCTGGGGTGGCTGTGAGTGTGCCACTGAACTCGAGCCTGGGCGACGGAGTGAGACTCCATCTCAAAAAAAAAAAAATATATATATATATATATATAAACATACATGATGCAAAATCTTCTGAATATCTTATTAATCTTCTTAATGATTATTAAGAGTATCTGCTTCAAGACCTGGTTGCCATCTTGAACAAAACATGTATTCTTCACGTAGATGAAGAGTTTAAAACGTGTGCTTAATAAAACGAATTGGAAAACACAGAGAAATCTTGTAATATGGATTTTTAAAGGGATCCAATTTTATAAATTTCTATTTTTTTCCCTTTTTTAAAAATCAGCAATGAGGTATTGTTATGTTGCCTAGGCTGGTCTTGACCTCCTAGGCTCAAGAAATTCTCTCACCTAGGGTTCCTGAGTAGCTGGGATTACAGGTATGAACCATTGTGCCCAGCTAAATTTATATAATTTCTTGTATTATTTTCATCTAATTACAGAAGTAAGGATAAAAGTAGAGAAAAAGCATTCTCCTAGAATTGATATAATTCCAAAAAAAGAGATGTGTCCAGGAAACAAAAATTTTGTGCTCTGTGCTGTGTAGTTGTGAAACTGAAAGGCATCAGAGAGATTCCATGATGACAATCATGAGTATCCAGATCCATTAAAGATTCATCGAGGCATAAGTATGATAAAAGTCATATTAGTCTAATTTGGAACTCACAGTAAGAAGACTCATTCAAATTAATCTTGACAAAATTTAATATTCCCTCTATGGTGGGAAAGTTTTTTCTCATGTTATTTTCCTGTCACTAGTATTTTCCAACCCATTATTTTTTCAACCTCCACTCTCTTAAAATTTTGACCAGTCCTTTGTTATCTGCCAAAGTAAAAACTAAGATTAGAAATCTAACACTAATATTACTGTCAAATGTTTTTGTCTGACCTATTACAAACATATAGCAATGATGATAGTTAGAATGCTGCTTGGTTTAAAGAGTAAATAATAACAACCCACAAACTACATTCAGATCAAGAATATTCATTCCTCAAAAGATCAATTTACCTTGGTGCCATTACCATCTGGTGTAGATTGTGAATGTTCACTACTCAGTATGCCAGAAAGCCTTTAGAGTATAAATATATGACAAAAATGAGTGGATTCATTTATTCAAAATCAAAACCTAGTGGTTCATACCTGGGTGACCCCACAAAGGAAGAAAACAAATAAAATCCAGGGGAAAGTCAGCTATGTGTATGTTAGATGTTGTTTCTTAATATAATTAAAATGTGATCCCAATTTAAAAATGATGGAATTAACCATTCTCATCTTCACTTCTCCCAACCTATGATATTTTTCAGGAAAACTCAACCTTAGTTCCCTAAGAACTAGCGAGAGTCAACAGTTTGGCAGAGTCTGACAACAAATCATCCTCACAAATTGTCTATCCTGAAGACTGAACTGAAAGTCCCAATAATGGCTGAAATAACTTTTGTTATCTGAACTGGAACTAACCTAATAAGCTAAACCAAGTTAGAGAAATATACTGCCTCATCATCATTATCTGGTTCAGACACTAATCTGTGTCAATGTAAAGGGGAAGCCTTGGTTTTTTTTTTTTTAACTGTAGTCTCACCCCATCCCCCAGACTGGAGAGCAGTGGCACACTCGTAGTCACCCAAGCATCGACATTCTGGGCTCTGGCGATCCTTCCACTTCAGCTGTCCACCATATGGCTGGAACTACAGGTGAGCACTACCACAACCTTGGTTCTTCAGCTCTGGAATCACTTAAGTAGGTCACATTGATTCCCCTTACTGTAAACCAGTATAGGAGTCCCCCCCCCCCACAAAGGTTGACATTTTGGTAAGCAGAATGCACAAAAGTCAAAGCACAAATGTACATTCTAGAGTGGGAATACTCTTCCCAGAATGATTAAAACATTCAAAATTATAAAATCCAATTAATTTCCCTATATAGAGCATGCCTTCTTCAGGTCCACATAAACTAGCAAGTCCTTAAAAATCATTATAAGCACTCAGATACCCAAGGAGAGAGACTGGTTAAAAATCTGAGTCCTGGAAGTTGTATCTCTATTTCCTTAAGTAACTTTGGAAATGCCTTCCAGTCTATGGGATACCCCTTCCATATTTCTCTTCTGCAGCGATCGATGACAGCCCCCAACCTTTAAATCTTCAGCTTATGAAAACACAGCTTTCTTGAAAGGATGGGCTAAATGAACAACAGCAGAAGTTGTCTATTTCCCTACCTCTGGCAAAGAAGTTAAGAATAGAGTCTCAGTCATCTGCCTCCAGTGTAGACTTGTTAGCAGCTACCCAACTGAAGCTCCCTGGTCGGTTTGCCAGCCAATCCTACACCTACCCAACCCTACATGTACATGGGAAGGACAGAAAGAGGCATAGGTGGGGGGACACCTGCCCTGGGCCACAGATCTGAGGAATAGAGCAACTTTTAGCCCTCTAGTACTTAAGGTGCTCAAACACTCTGTAAGGTGGGGGTTAGAAGTGCATGAAACTATAGTCCTATCTACTGTAGAGATTCTTTCCAATGGCTCAAATTCTTTGAGCATCTTTCAATAGAAACCTTCAAGTGTATCAATTTTTCCAACTCAACAACAAAAAAGCAGCAACCTGTTCAGAACTTCCTTGAAATCCTTATTTTAATATGCCTTTTGAGATAATGCCCCACCTCCTGCATCCTTTCGTCCTATAAGTTACCTCTATCACACTTATAGTCAATCCCAACATTCAGATCTCTTTTCTTATTCCTGTCCAAACCACTGGTGTTTCTCTTCAAACATGGCCTTCCTCTGCTCATTCCTTTCTTATTCACTTCCACTGGGTTCACCAGTCAATTTCATTCTTTGTCTCTTCCATTGGGTTCACCAAACACACTCCCTTTTTCTATGATTAAAAATTCACTGACAGGATAATAAAGGAATAGTATGGGACTTTAATTAAAGAAACCTGAATTCACATCTCATTTCTACTACTTCCTATACCCATTTAAGCCACCTTATCTCCTTAAGTTTTAGCTTCTCCATCTGAGCAACTACTTTATCAGGATGTTAAACACAGCTGTAAGAATTGGAGGATATTTTTACTAGTCACTAAGATTTCTTAAAATACTGAAATTATATGTGCTTTTGATTCTGTCTATAGAAAGTTGGGGAATACTTAGCTGGCTGAAATGAGAACAATAACAGAACAATTGAAACACCAAGAAAAGCATAGGAGAAAGGCAAAACCAAAAATGATTATGGAAATATCACAGAAGAGAGAAAATAAAGATACCAGAGAAAAAGAAAAGACTGCATGAAACTAGACAGGGTGCTAGCCTGAGGAAAATACAGACTGGGAAGTCAGTAATAAGAGAAATAAATTAGAAATATGCTCTCAATGGGTTCTCAATGTAAATAACAGAACATGTTGCTTACAGGGATATCCTTCACTTACAGTAAAAAATTCCCCCTAGGACTTACCTGGCCTTGTTTGTGTAAAACCTATGGTCTGATGCTACAGTTAAGTGAGATTTGCCCTGAAACCTTAGATGGTGAAAACAAAGTACCAGTTACCACTGCAACTGTCAAATACAAAGGACAAACTCTTGGACCAACCAGGCTTTTCAGAAAGACTCTGAAAGAGACTTAGCACATAACTAATCTGACTTTCTGAATTAACCTCATGTAGACCGGCACCTTGATACCAACGTTACACAGGCCTCTACAAATCTATGCTGAGGGGCAAAATAAGGTATTTGGGAGACAGGCAGGCTGATGATAAAATCATGAGTCAGCTATTTGGTAACTGTGGGATCACTGGCCAGTCGACCTCTCTGAACCACAATTGCCTCACCAGCAAAATGCAGGTTATCATAGAACAGGTACTTTGGAAAGTTGTGAAATGACTATGTGAGATAAATGTCAAGCATAAAACATCACATCTCATCCAGAGTAGAACACTCAACAGATATCAGTTTCTTATCTCTGTACTCTCTTAGTTAACACATAAATTTTTAAAAATCTGAGAAATCCTACCTGGTTTAAAAGTCTTCAGAGCTCCCAACCACTATTAAAGACAAAACAAAATACATTACAAATCAACAATAGTGAAAAACAGAAAATTAGAAACATATGTATGGTGGCTCATGCCTGTAATCCAAACTACAAGGGGTCTGACGTGGGGAGACTGATTGAGGAGCCCAGAAGTTGAGACCAGCCTGGGCACATGTATAAAATATGTAGTCATTGACTGTTTATGTTATCAGTCATATTTCTGGTCAGTGGTAGTCTATTTGTTACATTTCAAGGGGAATCAAAAGTTACATGCTGATTTTGGTTGCACAAAGCATCATTGTCCTTACACCCGTGTTGTTCAAGGAGCAACTGTAATTCATGTTCACATACTGACTATATCCATTTATTATAAAATAAAATGGATAATCCATTTTTACAAGTCCAATTGTTCATATTGTGACCACAGAGGAAAAATACAACATACTAATTCAAAACTAATTTTGTTCTTATTTACATAAAAATGTCATGTGAATTTTAGGGATCATATTTAAATAAACAATCTTTTCCAGATTGAGATTCTAAACTGTCTATAATATACTTCTTAAATAATTCTAAATTCTAGACTGCCAGGAATTAAATTTTAAAAAGGTATACATACAATTTACACACTAATTTTTCTTCCTGCTCTTTGGTGGTGAAAACTTCCTTACTCTTACTATTTTTCATTCAGGGTAGGATTACCAAGAGTAATTAACTATCAGAAGTCTTACCTGGATTGCTATTCTCTAGAGATACAGGTGTAAATATCTTTTCTTTCTCTTTTTTATATTGTACAATTTGTTGATGAACTATAGAGTATTAGAACATAACAGACAAAATTACTTTTTAACACTGATATGAAAAACATGTAGCAAATATATTAAATTCTTAGAGTATTTCAGACAGTATCAGGGCTAATATCAGAACTTTAATTAACTCATACAATTAAAAAGTGCAAGGTCTACAAACTTCTTATTAAGCTTCTCATTGAAAAAGAAAAATGATAAAGTAAAGAAACCATGAGCTAATGGCAATATTACTCAGTAAAATAACTAACAGTAGCATGAAATAATAGAAAGTATTTCTATCTCAGATGAAGCCCTAGTTCGTTCACCAACAGCTATTTGCTCTGGGACAAGAGCTTGCTTCTCCTAAGCTTCATTTCTTCTTCCAAAAGAAAAAGAGAAGAAAGAATCTTACTGACTTATTTCACTAGATTGTTAAGGTGATTTCATGAGATAACATTTTTAAATGCTCAGAGACGTAGTGAGAAAATGGAACAATTTACTCTTGAACTTTAATGCTGAAATTATTTTGGAATTCCCAATCAAATCCAATGTGTGTTTTCTCATAGGTTCTCATATTCAATGTTGCTATTTTCAGAAAATATTAAGTTCTAATTTTGTTATTAGTTGTTCTAGTCTTTGTGGCTGGTAACTCAGAACAGCTCAGCTATTTCATAATTTGTAATGAAATTTATTTTTATGTATAAGATCACATCAAATTGGGGATAACATAACTGTCCTCCATTCCTGAGCTAATCCATCACACCAAGGAAAGAAAACTAGTAGATCTTGAGACCTGGATTCATCTACTTCCAGTACTTTTCCACCTACTCAAACTCTGGATCAGCTCATCATTCTAAGAATGACATTAAACTGACCGGATGCAGTGGCTCAGCCTGTAATCCCAGCACTTTGGGTGGCCAAGGTGAGAGGATTGTCCAAGCCCGGGGGGTTGGGAACAGCCTGGGCAACTTCGTTGAGACCTCATCTCTACAATAAATCACAAAAACTAGCCAGGAATGGTGGCATGCATCTGTAGTTTCAGCTACTTGGAAGGCAGAGGCAGAAGGATTGCCTAAGCCCAGCAGGTAAGGGCTGTGGTGGCTGTGAGCATGCCACTGCACTCCAGCCTGGGCAACAAAAGTGAGACTCCGACTCAAAAAAAAAAAGAAATAAATTAAACCTCTATGTTCACTTCCAAGTAATGTGGAAGACAAAACCTTATTTTTTAAAAAATTAAGTTCCACAAAGGAGATGAAAGTTGACACTTTCTCATTTCCAGGGAACCTACCGACAACCTATTTGCACACAAAATCCCAGGTGTTACTCAGCTCTGTTCATTTCACAGATCACGTTACCTGAATATTTTTGTAGTGGAAAATCACAATTTCAATATTAGATACCACCCATTTTTCTTTAATGCATGTGTTCCCTTGAAACTAGGCAGCAAATAGCCTAATTTTTTGGGGGGAGACTATGCAAAATATAGATGCTTTACAAATTTGTGTGCCATCCTTGTGGAGGGACCATGCTAATCCTCCCTGTATTGTTTCACCTTTAGTACATGAGTGGACAAAGCCAGCTCAAAGCCCTACTTTTATACATAGGTATTGATGTATTATGCATGAGGCTTAGCTCTGTTAAATCCAACTAACTATGTTAGACAGCTAATTCTGTTCAATGATTTCATTGTGAAGCAGAATTTGAATATATTTTAAAAACTTACTTGGGTGTGGTGGCTTACAACTATAATCCCATCACTTTGGGAGACCGAAGGAGGAAGATTGCTTGAGCCCAGGAGTTTGAGACCAACCTACGTAACATAGCCTGACCTCATGCTGATAAAAAGGCAAAAAATTAGCTGCATGGGGTGGTGTGTACCAGTAGTTCCATATACTCGGGAAGCTAAGGCAGAAGGATAGCCTGAGCTCAGGAGGTCAAAGCCATGGTGAGCCATGATAGTGCCATTGCACCTCAGCCTGGACAACAGAGTGAGACCCTGACCAAAAAAAGAAAAAAGATCTAGAAGTGAAGATGCAAGTAACTTGGGAAATTTTCATTATAAAAGAAAAAATACCACAGGAGGAGCCAACTACAAGTTGGTGAACAATAATCAGGGGAAGGACGGTATGGGACCTTCCATTTCCTAAGACAAAATGCCACACTGGGTAGAAGGGGTCCTCATGGTACAAATATTGCAGTAAAAATTTTTTTTGAGTTGGTGTCTCACTCCGTCACCCAGACTGGTGTCCACCTGCTGGGCCCCAGTGATCCTTCTGCCTCAGCCTTTCAAGTGGTTGAAACTACCGGTGTGCTCTACCACACCCAGCTAATTTTTTATTTATTGTAGAGACAAGGTCTCACCAAGTCGCCCACACTGGTCTCAAACCTGCGGGCTCAGGCAATCCTCTCATCTCAGCCTCCCAGAGTGCTGGGATTACAGGTTGAACCACCAAGCCCGGTCACAAATTATTTTTAAATGTTCATCTCTTCTTGCAGCACTATTTGAGCCTCTCTGATGGTTTAGAATGATACCTTCTAATACCTCCTAGAGAAAACACAAACAAGGGCCTCCAAGGATAACTTACCATGGAGGCTGAGGATGTCTTGACTGACAATGTAGGCTCCACAATAAAGTTTTGAGTGTGGGGAGGAAGAGTCAATTTGCTGACTATGTGTGTGCCTAAAACTAAGAGGCCTTCGGGCAGGGAGCTGGTGCTTTGGGAACAACAGATGAGCATATAAATGTATATGAAGTGAATGAAGCAGTTCTTCTGAAGTTGTAGTACGGATCACCCTGAAGACTGAGGGATCAGAGCCAGTAAGGGCATTCTGGTAGCAAAGATCAGGTCACCCATTACCAGACTGTACAGCCAGTTTCAATAGCAATGAGGTGGCAACAGCATCAATGCAAACAACACAATTATTCCCATGTCCTTTCACCCAATATAGATCTCATTTAGAAGAAAGAACTATCTTCCTTGGACTTAGGGAACCCTTTAGATGCTTGAAAAATTCAGGGCAGAGAGTATAGGAGATAGTCCCAAGGGAACAAGATTTTCTGCTAACCTAGACATTTCAAGACCTAAATAACTAATGTTAAAAAAACAAAGCTGGGACACTAACTTATGCCATGTGTAGGGGTTATAATTGGGATGAAATGAACATTGGGATCCCAGAGAATGATGGTTTTGAGGTACCTAAGGGAAAGAATTCTGCAGCCCTCACTACTTGTAACTACTTGAAACTAAGACTTGATTTCTCGATGATGAATTGGACTAACTCATTGCCATTCCTAAACTCCCTGAGCCAAACTAGGAGATCTTGCCTAATAAACAGGATGAGATATTTATACTTACTTTAAACCTCAATTTAATGCTAACTGGCCATTTAGTGTAAATACTTACGCATGATATTTCCAATGAGCAGCATAATCTTCAGCAGTCTTTCCTATCAGATCTCTACGAAAGACATCAGTATTCTGCTGAAGAAGTATGCTGACCATACTTGGTGATTTACAATGTACAGCAAACATGAGAGCGGTTCTAAAATAACAGAGAGATAACTTCATGCTTAGGACTTTTAAAACAGTTCTTTAAGCAGCTAACTTGGTATATATTGTCAAGTCAATATTCTGTCCATTAGCACAGAATTCACTATGTTCATGTCCTAACAGACACAGGCATTTTGGTAAGTTACCAACATGGCTAAAAGGAAGGGCCACAAAGGAAACCGCTTATCCCACTGGTGTATGTCATAGTAAAAGTTGCTACTATTAGGAGTCCTATTATTGGCAAGAAACTATGCTGATTCACTTATCTAAAGTGGGTAAAGACTTAAGTGAAGATTTCTCCACTCCTTCCATATTCTGATAGTTTGTAATTCAAAGTCAGCTAGGGGTCGTGTAAGTTACAAATTTCTGCAGGTTGAAAACAATATTAAGAATAATGGTCATAGCAGTAGTCATTGTAATTTCAGACAAAATGACTTTCAACTTCTATTTAGTTTCAATATAGCATGATTAAAGGAAACATATCTAAGAAACAGAGGCTAGAAAAATACTCCAAAGGGGTTAGAAAGTTCAATATAGAGTCATAAAGGAAATGAAAAGTTAAAGTCCACACTTTGTAAAACTGAAACAGCTAATACAAAGTCCTTTAGCTAACATAGATAAAATAATCAAAAATACCAGATTATAAATAAACAGACAGAACAGTAAGAGAAGATGAATCTTGCCATATTCTCTTCTTGATGTTTCCCAGTGCAAATGACTGCTTTTGTATAAAACTGATGCTTTCTGTTGATATTTTTCACTGCATTCCAATAATTATAAGTTCATCTTCTTACTAATTTAATGTTTTTCTGGCATGAAAATGAACATAATCACTCCAGAGAAACACTGTTTTTGTTTGTTTGCTTGCTTTTTAAGAACCAGCAACTGTACATTTGACATATGTCTACTGCATTCACATTTGCTCCTTTATTCACTAAAAACTCTACCATTTGCTCTTTTGCATGATTTGCTGCAAGCAAAAGTGGTGTGAGGCCAATCTGTAAAGCAGAAAAACAATGGGTAATTCACATGACATATCTCTCAACTGAAACAAAAACTTCCCATAAGACCCTATGAACATAAAAGATAATAGAGAAAGTAACGAAAAAGTAGCCCCCTCCTTCTCACTCCTCTGTGCTTTCCCAGGCACTGCTCCTTCCCTTAGAAACACTGCTTCTCCACTGCACTGCATTCACTCTGGTCATCTTTCTTTTTTTTTTTTTTTTGAGTTGGAGTCTCACTCTTTCGCCCAGATTGGAGTACAGTGGCCGCTCCCGGCCACCGCAGCCTCGACCTGCTGGGCTCCGGCGATCCTTCCATCTCAGCCTTCTGAGTAGCCGGAATTACAGGCATGCGCTACCACGCCCAGCTGATATTTTGATTTATTGTAAAGATGAGGTCTTGCTGCCCAGGTGGGTCTCGAACCCGCGGGCTCAGGCAATTCACTCACCTCAGCCTCCCAAAGGCATGGGATTACAGGCTGAGCCACCGAGCCCGGCTTATCTTTCAAACTCATGTACATATTATTAGAATCTTTGCTTCTATCATACCATTTAGCATGCCATATTGTAATTATTTTATTATTTCTCATCAAAACTAAGAGCTTCTTCAGGGAAAGAGCTCTTATCTTTTATTTTTATAGTTCCAAACCCTAAGACACAGTTGTAAATGCTCTAAGTATTCTTTATTAAGGAAATGGCCAAAGTTAGGCTCTCTAGAGGAATGTTTCTTAAACTATATCTCAAAGGTTATTTATTTTACCAGAAGTTAAGGACTGTGATACAACAGAAAGACTGTATTGCCAGTGCTTTTATGTGGCAACCATTAGCAAGGCAGGAATCAGAGTTTCGGGAATATAGTGGTGAGAGTTTTCCAGTAAAGGTGGAGATTTCATCCTCATGGTACTAACTTTCCTGATACTCTTTTATCAATGGTGACAGAATTGCAGAGGCCAATGTGAGGCACTCCTACTCCAGATGGGTCACTAAGAAAATGGGCTCTGAATTAAAAGAGAACACCTTCAGAAAAACTTCAATTGCTAGTTATTAAATGGCCCATGGGTTTTGCCTATTACAAGATGATAAACTTTTACCTTAGCTGTTAGAAAGTTCAGTATGGAATTTTATTCTTCATTATAATGATAGTCCTGGGACCATAAAGCATATCTACTCATTCAAATTTAGTTTTATTCTGATTTCCTTTTGAAATGCTACTTAAAATTGTGTTTTATTTTAGGCAAAATATAAATCAGAAATAAAGTACGATGGTCTAGCAATAAAAGTTCTAATACTGATCTATGTAAAGTATTTCCAGCACAATGAAAGTCACTAAATTATTTGCATTTTTTCTCATGGCAATATCTTTATTCCTATTTAAAATAAATATGTTCCAATTATTTGATACTTCAGCATACATTGTATGTAAAACAACACACAGCAATTTTTATTTGCATTTAGAGTCAAGAGAGTGGGGAAACTGAAGGGAAATACACACATTATTGGAGAAGACAGAGGGAGAGGAAAAGTTTATACAACATAAACTTCATTTCTTATACTTACATAGGAGAAAATTAGTTCTGGAAAGATAGTTTGCAGTTATGTATATTAACTTTTTTGTTAATTTGTTTTTTAAGAGACTGGGGTCTTGCTCTGTTAAGCAGGTTGGAGTGCAGTCATGCAATCATAGCTTGCTGCAGCCTTGAATTTCTGGGCTTAAGTGATCCTACCACTTCAACCTCCTAAGTGTCAGGGACTATCGGTGAGAGTCATCATGCCCAGCTATTTTGTTTGTCTGCTTCAGATATGGGGTCTTGCTACGTTGCCCAGGCTGGTCTTGATTCCTGACCTGAAGCAACCTTCCCACCTCAGCCCTCCAAGCACCAGTTTATAGGTACAAGTCACAGCATTGGGCTCTCTTTTCTTTTTTTCCAATCAATTTTTTTTAATTTTAAAATTGTGGGGTACAATTCAGGGTTAGGTATACAAATATTCATTGTGCAGGTACCCTTGTTGATGAGTTATTGCACAGACTGGTTTTGAGGTCTCAAACCCTTGGACTCAGGCAATCCTCTCACCCCCACCTCCCAAAGGGCTGGGATTTCAGGCGTGGGCTGAGTGTCCTCAATTCTACATGTAGACTTAATTAATGCAGACACACTAAACTTATCTATGGGGCACATTTTGATTGTAGCTCCATTTCCAGATTGCTGGGTATAAAACAAGTATGTGCATGTACAATCAGTCATTCCTTTATTAGATGTTCTACCAAAAATGATTAGGTGTCAACATATAATAAAAGTTGATATTAAGACTCATAATTTCCACTTCAAGAATTTTTCCAACATTCCCTCATTCACAAACTTTGTGCTGCATTTAATTATGCCAGATTGTTCATCAAATGCTAACTAGTTCATAGAAAATCATGGGCTCTGAATTAAAAGAGAACATCTTTTCCCATGAAGATGTTCATTTAATAAAAGTAGTAGGCCCTAGATATAAATAGTATATTTTAAAATACTTCCTCAAAGCTGGGAACGATGGAGAGTGCCTGTAAGCCCAGGTATATGAGAGGCTGACGTAGGAGAATCTCTTGAGCCCAGGAGTTTGAGTCCAGCCTGGCATCATAGTGAGACCCTTTCTCTAACAAAAACAACAAGAAAAACAGCAACAACAACAACAGTAGTAGCAACCAATTTCCTCAAGATTCTGATAAATCCAGGTTAAGAATGACTGAATATTAATATGTAAATTCCCATATATCAAAAATCCCTAGATGTGATGAAAATTGGTAGCTGTTACTTCCTTCAAACCTCCCATGCTGAAACTAAATTATTAAAAGAATTACTTTCTTTGTGTTACTACATGATTTTCAGTGTCTTAAACTCCCATCTTCTTGACATACTGAAGACAGTACATAACACAGCATCAACTTAGAAAAAGTCCCTGCTTGTAATAAACACTTATTGACCAAATCTCCTGAATGATGATAAAATGACAGAATATTCTGAAAGGGTCAGTCCCTACTTATTGAAAGACTAACCATAAGTAAACTTCTACAGGCCCTCTGAATGAAAGTGAATATTGATGATTGAAAGAAAGGAAGAAGGTGTTATTCCATAAGGTGATAGATATTGCCAAAAACATTTCTTTGCACTCACCACCATAGAAACAGAAAGAGAGATACAAGTCAGGCTACTTTTGGGATGCACAGGTTTGAAGGAAGTAACAGCTACCAATTTCCATCTCATCTAGGGATTTTTGACATTTTTGATATATGGGAATTTACATATTACTATTCAGTCATTCTTAACCTGGATTGTGTCAGAATCTTGAGGAAATCTGTTGCTGCTACTCTTGTTGTTGCTGTTGTTGATGTTGTTGTTGTTGTTGTTGTTGTTAGAGAACGGGTCTCATTATGATGCCAGGTTGGACTCAAACTCCTGGGCTCAAGAGATTCTCCTACCTCAGCCTCTCATGTACCTGGGCCTACAGGCACTCTCTATTGTTCCTAGCTTTGAGGAAGTATTTTAAAATATACTATACATATCTAGGGCCTACTACTTTTATTAAATGAACATCTTCATGGAAGAGCCTAGACTTGTAGATTAAAAAAAGAAAACCCCTCAGGTCACTGCAATGCACAATTTTAACTGAGAACTAGTTCAGTAGACAGTCACTTCCATGTCTCATCTCTCCTCCACGAAGCCAAGTCCCTTTATTATTTGGGGAGGTGGGCAAAAAGGGAAGCAAGTAATAGAGTCATTTGCTGCCAATGCCACTTTTCTTGGGTAGGAGCAGAACAGCAACTAGTAAGTGCAAAATGCAACATGGTTTGCTATTTATAAGCTTCTTATCATCCACTTTCCCATCAAGAGTTTATAGATTCAAGAGCAGAGTTTGGACTCATATTTAAGTGGCTGTTTATGCAAGCATAGAATAAGAAGCTAATCATTGGCTCTTCCCTCTTCTGAAATGCTTACTATTTTATCCCCACCTATTTACTGCCCAAGTCATTCTAAAGCAGATCTCAAGGCAAGTCTAAAACTTGCTGACCCTCTTTGCCAGACTGAGAATTATTTTCCCCTAAACTGAAGGGTAGCTTGTCTAAGCATATAAACTGAATGACAAATAAAACAAAACAAAACTTCTTTTCTTGCTCACTTCCCTCAATTTTCTATTGTCCAAGCTGGCCTGCATATTTCAGATTGTTCTCTGTTCCCTGTTCCACGCTTCCCTCTAAAGCCTTGCCACTGAGAGATAAATCATTTCCATATATGTTAATTTTTAAGGAGCTTGTCAAGAGCAACAAGGTTTCCATTTATTGTAAAAAGCTTTAGTTAGTTTGAGTTTTTAATATGAAGATTATTTCCAGAGCAGATGGATTAATAGTTAAGGTAAAATCTTATACAATTACCTTATTTAAAATATTTTCAGGGATGCTTCAGTTTTCAAATATGAAAATCTGACCTTTACATATGTCAATGTTAAAACCAATGCATTTTAAGTATTTTGGAAATAAGGCAGGTTGATGCATTACCTTGTTTGTCGCTTCAATATCTGCATTGCCTGATAGTAGTTTTTCAGCCATTGAGATATTCTGATGATAGACAGCATAGTGCAGAGCAGTGTTGCCATGGATATCCATAGGGTTTGGATCAGCACCACATTCTAGCAGAATAGTTGCACATTCCTCTTCCTGGCATTGGACAGCCTGTGGGTATAAGACCAAGACATAAATAATAAACTCCAGGAATTTAAAATAAACATCTCACCGATTCCACCTAGTGATATTTAAATGAGAGAAGTTAATTTTTATTCTATCTATTGAAGCCACCTCCATCTCATGCTAAAATAGTGAGCCAGTACATACTGCTATCAGAGGTGTTTTGTAGACACTGTCACAGATATTAAGCTGGCATTGTTTCTCTTCTGTCAGGAAAATGACCACTTCTCGATGGCCACAGGCACTGGCCACATATAGAGCAGTCCTGTGAAAGTGAGAGGAGAGAACTTTTTAGAAAACTGAAATGTACTATCTCAAAACATACAAAAATTCATGCAATTGTAATTGCTGAATAGCATGTTACATCTCTGCCTTCAAAACAAATAATTGACTTTTCTTGTGAAGAAAGCACAATATTTATCAACTCTTATTACACACTACATATGTGAAAAAAAGCAGTCTATTGGATTGGAAAGAGCCTGGCCTTTGGAGTCAGCTCAACGTTAGCTTGAATCCCACTTGAAACTCTGTCATTTCATGTTCTCATTTAGCCTTTCTATGCCTCATTTTTCTCATCACCAAAATGGGGAAGAAAATAGTAGCTATCTCATAACTGGGTTGCTTATGAGAATCTATGCAACATATTTTGAGCAATTCCTAGCACAAATAGCAGCTCAATAATTATAAGACACTATAGTTATCACTTTTACTTAACAAAAACAACAATGAAATAAAATTACACAGCTATGCTTGCTTTGTGGTATGACTTAAAGATGAGAGATAACATTGTATTTCAGAAATTCCAAGATGCTAACTTTCCTGCCCTTTTAATGTCTCCAATATCAGAATATCACCTGTAATTCATGATTTATTACTACTATCATTGGTAGCATTTTAAATTCTCTTATTAATATGTAAAATAATGGGACATCACACAAATGATGGTGCCTGACCTTCCATTAAATAAGGCAGAGGTAGGCATCAGGACTATAACTTTCTAGTCATATGAGTGGCATTTAAATAAATTTTAATTGGGGAGGACCTGAAGATGGTGATGGCATAGATGGATCCGTGAGACTCTCCGAACGTAAATTCCCAAAAAGACCCTTACTTTTCTTCCTGCACCCCCCCTGCCCACTGCCAGCTGCACTGGTAGGAGGCCTGGGGACCTTTGGTCCCACGCAGGGCCAGATATTGCAGCCTGACCACGGCTGCTCCATATATGTGATTCCAGCTGGCTGGGGAATCCGGAATCCTAAATCCCAGCTTCCTCCCTGGCTGCATCATCATGACCAGCACCCACCACCAAACTGCCAGTCACCCAGGGAGGCTTTGGGTGCCCACCCCTCAGAGATACCAGTCCCATTTCTGGCTGAAGTGCCCTGTGAGGGACCCAGAGCCACCACCTGCCCTCTGGAGCTTTGGAGATCTAAAGCCCTGGGGCCACCCTGGCTGAGACACTCAGCATGTGACTGCAAGCCTGTGTAAGGAAGCAAAACCCCAAGCTGGTATAAGGTGTCAATCATAGGTTGCTGGCTCCAGAGGAGGAAACGTCCTACCCTCTCCTCCACCACAGCCTGCTGGGGGCACCCCGGATCCAGCGCCCAGCTGTGTAGCTGGTCCCACCTAGAGACCCACAGGAGCATCCCTAAAAGTGAAAGTAAAACTACCACCTCCACCATTTTCAGCATATTTAAATTGCATCACCCCACCCACTTATCAGAGCCTCCACCCTGGTTCCCATGCTGATGTCATTAAACAGGAGACAAAGTCCACCTACACTGAATAGAAACTAGTGTCACAGATCTCCCAGTCAGCAGGCTAGCTGCCTGCAACAAAAATAGTGGGGAGAGGCTGGAGATTAAAGCTCAAGGGACTTTATCCACAAAGGGATGAGAGAAAAACCTACACAAATGAAGAAAAACCAAAAGAAATATATGGGTCTCTCCCGGATGCCTGGGAGGGCAGACACTGAGAAAACTGACTTTGGAATGCAAACAATGAAGAGCCCCCAGAATGACTGGTCTCAAATTACAAACCTAGATATCAAGACATTAATGGAGAGATTAAAAAGAATTGAGAAGGCTCAAGAAGAAACTAGAAAGGAGCTGATATCTGAGATAACAGTAATAAAGAATACTGTGAATGAAATAAATAACAAACTGATAAGCATGGAAAGCAGAATTACCCAAGCAGAAGAAAGAATCTCAGAGCTTGAGGACCAAAATATAGAATTAACCCAAACTCTCAAAAACAGAAAATATGCTCAAAAAGACAGAAAAAAACCTTCAAGACATGAGCAAATATTTCAAGAGACAGAACCTAAGAGTAATTGGCCTTCCTGAGGCAGAAAGAGAGACAGAGACCACACTGGAACAAACCTTCCATGAGATCATTCAAGAAAACTTCCCTTATCTAATCAATGATGCAAAAACTCAAACACAAGAGATTCAGAGAACCCCTGCAAGACAACAAATGAGAAAACCAACTCCTAGACACATAATAATTCACCTAAACAAAGTAGGCATAAAAGAAAAAATCCTAAAGGCAGCAAGAGAAAAAGGCCAGATCACCTACCATGGAAGACCAATCCGAATAGTAGCAGATTTATCTACAGAAACCCTACAGGCTAGGAGAGCTTGGAGCCCTATCTTCAAGTTCCTAAAAGATAAACAATTTCAACCAAGAATAACTTACCCAGCCAAGCTAAGCTTCATCAGTGAGGGAGAATTAAAATCTTTCCCAGATATCCAATCCCTAAGAACTTATGCTGCCACCAAACCACCTCTACATGAAACACTTAAGAAAGTACTAAACACAGAAGAAAAGGGGGAAAAAAGAACAACACAAGAGTACAGGAAAAAGAATAAAATACACGTGATCCAATCACAAAAGCAAAAGAGAGACAATAAACCAAGTGGAAGAACAACTCTATAAAATCTCTATGATAAGGAAAAACTCTCACATTTCAATAATTAGCCTGAATGTGAATGGACTAAATGCACCACTGAAAAGATATAGAATGGCAAATGGATAAAATATCACCAGGCAATAATATACTGCCATCAAGAGGCCCATCTCACTAGAAAGGACATGCACAGACTTAAAGCAAGAGGATGGGAAACAAATTTTTAAGCGAATGGAACACAAAAGAAAGGAGGAGTCATGATCTTAATTTCAGACAAAATACCATTTAAGCAAAAATTAAATTTTTTCATCAAAAATTTAAAAAGATACAGAGGGCCACTACATAATGATAAAAGGTTCACTCCATCAACAAGAAATATCTATCCTAAATATACATGCACCTAACATAGATGCACCAACTTTTATAAAGCAACTTCTAGGAAAACTAAAGAAACATATTGACTCTAACACCATCATAACTGGGGACTTTAATACCCCACTCACAATGCTAGACTGATCATCGGGACAAAAATCAGCAATGAGATCTGGAACCTCAATGTGACTCTGGACCAAATTGACTTAATTGATATCTACAGAACACTCCATCTAAAGACCAGAGAATACACATTCTACTCATCACCACATGGAACATATTCCAAGATCGACCACATAATTGGCCATAAATCAAGCATAAGCAAATTTGCAAGGACTGAAATTCTACCATGCACCTTCTCGGACCACAGAGGAATAAAAATAAACATTAACACCAACAAGGCCCCCCCAAACCCCACAAAGACATGGTCACTAAACAGCATGATGCTAAACAACTTCTGTGACAATTATGAAATCAAAATAGAGATCAAAAGATATCAGGAAACAAATGAGAATGAAGAAACATCTTACCAAAATCTCTGAAACGCCTTAAAAGCTGTAGCAAGAGGGGAATTTATATCCCTACAAACACACATTAAGAAAATGGAAGGAGCACAAATTAACAGCATAACAAGCCACCTAAGGAAGCTGGAAAAGCAAGACCACAAAAACCCTAATTTCAGCAGAAGAATCCAGATCACCAAAATAAAAGCCCAAATCCAGGACATAGAAGACAAAAAGACAACACAAAAAATCAATGAAACAAAAAGCTGATTCTTCGAAAAGATAAAAAAGATCAATGGTCCCCTAGCTAGACTGACCAAGAAAAAGAAAGAAAAAAACCAAATAAGCACAATCAGAAACACAAAAGAATCAGAAACACAAAAGATGAAGTCACATCTGACCCTGAAGAAATACAAAAGATAATCAGAGACTACTACGTACACTTGTATGGAAACAAACTTGAAAACTTCAATGAAATGGAGGACTTTCTGTCATCACACAACCTACCTAGGTTGAAACAAGAAGAAATTGAGACTCTAAACAGATCAATAACAATCAAGGAAATTGACTATGTAATAAGAAAAATACCTACCAAAAAAAAGCTCTGGACCAGATGGCTTTCCAGAAGAATTCTACAAGACATTTAAGGGGGAACTGATTCCAATCCTAATGAAGCTATTTCAGGCAATTGAAAAGGATGAAACCCTCCCCAAATCATTTCATGAAGCTAACATCACATTGATACCCAAGCCAGGTAAAGATGCAACAAAAAAAGAGAACTACAGGCCAATATCTTTGATCAACATAGACACGAAAATTCTCAACAAGATCCTAGCAAACCAGATTCAACAACACATCTCAAAAATCATCCATTATGACCAAGTAGGCTTCATCCCTGGGATGCAGGGCTGTTTCAACATTTGTAAAACCATAAATGTAATTAAATACATCAACAAATGTCAAAACAAAAACCACATGATTATATCATTAGATGCAGAAAAAGCTTTTGATAAAATCCAGCACCGCTTCTTGATAAAAACTTCCGAATATCTAGGCATACAGGGAACATACCTCAAAGTAGTAAAAGCCATCTATGAGAAACCCACAGCCACCATACTCCCAAAATGACAAAAATTGGAACCGCAGTCAGGGGTATCCAGATAGGAAAAGAGGAAGTCAAACTATTCTCTTTGCAGATGATCATGTACCTTGAAAACCCAAGAATCTGACAAAAACTTCCTTACACTGATAAAGGCCTTCAGTAAAGTCTCAGGATGTAAAATAAATGTGCAAAAGACAATCGCATTTCTTTACACCAATAATAAAGAAACAGAAACCCAAATAAGAAGCACAATTTCATTCACAATAGCCACACAAAAAATGAAATACCTTGGCATTTTCCTAACCAGAGACGTGAA
>NW_007010621.1:6677-7155 GCF_000164805.1 Carlito syrichta | reverse complement strand
CCAGCAACATTCTTCTCAGACCTAGAAAAAACAACACAGGAATTCATATGAAAACACAAAGGACCAAGAATAGCCAGAACAATCCTCAGCAAAAAAAACAAAGCAGGTGGTATGACATTGCCAGACTTCAGACTTTACTATAAAGCCAAAATCATCAAAACAGCTTGGTATTGGTATAGGAACAGGCATATAGATCAATGGAATAGAATTGAGAATCCAGAAGCAAAACCTCAATTTCTCAACCAACTCATCTTTGACAAAGCCTCCACGACCTACCACTGGGGAGAGGAGAACCTATTCAGTAAATGGTGCTGGGAAAACTGGCTAACCACATGCAGAAGATTGAAACAGGACCCCTATCTATCCCCATACACAAAAATTAACTCCAAATGGATCAGAGACCGAAATATAAAACCTTAAACCATAAGAACCTTAGAAAATGAAGGACATACTCTCATGGAAATTGGAACTGGCATCC
>NW_007010621.1:0-6303 GCF_000164805.1 Carlito syrichta | reverse complement strand
AACCTCACTAATCATCAGGGAGATGCAAATCAAAACCACACTGAGATACTACCTAACTCCTGTCAGAATGGCAATTATCAATAACTCAGAAAATAATAGTTGTTGGATAGGGTGTGGTGAAAAGGGAACCCTCCTACACTGTTGGTGAGAGTGTAAACTAGTGCAACCTCTGTGGAAAGCAGTGTGGCGATTCCTAAAATCTCTAAACATCAACCTCCTATACGACCCTGCAATCCCCCTACTGGGAATATACCCTGAAGAATTCAAATCACTCTATAAAAAAGATACCTGCACACAAATGTGTATCGCAGCATTGTTCACAATAGCAAGAACCTGGAACCAACCATGCTGCCCATCAAAAGAGAACTGGATTTAAAAAATGTGGTACATACATACGATGGAATATTATGCAGCCATAAAAACGAACAAAATCATGAATTTCGCAGCAACCTGGATGGAGCTAGAGTCTATAATACTGAATGACTTCTCACAGAAACAAAGATCTGAGTATCACATATTCTCACTCATATAGTGGACCTTGATTATCCAACGCACTACCATAAGAAAATGACTGACAGTGGTGGGAAACTATGGGAGGGGTTGGGACTAATGGTAGTAAACATCTATCTGGGGACGGGGAGACACCTGTTATTAACAAGGGGGCCTGAATGAATCATATTTGTATACCTAACCCTTAACTGTACCCCACAATATCAAAATAAAAAATATTAATAAAAAATAATAATAAAATATAAATAAATAAATAAATTTTAATTATTCAAGTACTCTGGGGAGAGAGGGTGGAAATTATGACCACAAATTCTAACTGTGATTTTCAAAAAACTTTAATTCAAAAGAAATTCAGAATTCAAACAAAAAGATATGGCTCATTCAAATTTTAGACTTGTAGAATATGAATCAGATATTTCCAATGTTTAATATTAAGGCTGTCATACATTTTCAAAAGGGCAAACTATATCTTTCATCATTTTCTTCCTTCAGAAATGTTTTTGTTTAAAAGGAAGGGAGAAAAACTTCTCACTGCAATTAAATCCTAATAGTACGATTTTAAATATGATTAAACATAAGAGACAGTAGAGTATATCTGCTCCATAACAGTTTTCATGTTATGTTGATGAATAACTGGATTTTAAAAATGATGAATAGAAGTGGAGGGCTCAGTATATTTAAAGAAAATGTTTGTAGAGGAAAGCAATAATTTTGCAGTAATAAGAATCACTTTTTTTTAAAACTCTCATATGGACACAAGCTAAAATGATTATTTTAATTGTTTGTATATATGTAATACACCCATTTATAATAAACCCCATTGTATAATAAAATGTATAGAAACAAGAAGATACTTTTAAACTTTTTTTCCTGCAAAACTCCCGCTTTATTTCAACCTTTATCCAAAAATGTGCACATCAATCTAAAACGGATATTAGATTTTACCTGCAGACTCTTTAGCTCAGAAGTTGACATATTATGGGAATTATTTCTTTCACGAAATATAAAACAAAGTCTATACTTCAGTTAGTTATTTCCATCCTTTTTTAAAGAAAACTGCCAATGCAGAGCTCTAGAAGGGGAACCAGGAGACGGGAATCCAGCCAGACTGTGTGTCTGCTTTCTGCCCAAAGAGTTGCCAGGGCCTTGCCCCCACCGAGGTCTCCGACTCGGGCGCTGGAGACTAAGCGGAAGGGAGCCCAGGCCCCGGCGCAAACAAGAGTTCCCAGAAGGGCGTCTGCCCCTGCCCCTTCCAGCCCCACCCGGCAGCCGCTCTGACCCTCACCTGTTCTGACTGTCCTGCGAGTTCAAGAAGCACTTCCCCCTCAGGAGGACGCGCGCCATTCCCTGCACGTCCCCAGCGAAGGCAGCTCTGTGCAGCCGCGTCAAGTCCCCCTTCCGGATGCAGTAGGCTTTCTTGGAGTAGACGCTGTTGGGGTCCATCTCGCTCTCGGCGCCCCCGGAGAACCTCTGCCAGCGACCGTAGAGGTCCGGCTGCCTCGCGAAGCGGAGGAGCTTATACATGGTGGGGACTCGCGGCTTCACAGGCACCGCAGCTGCCCCCGCCTTGGGCGGTTACTGGTCGAGACCACAACCGCAAGCCAATCTTTTCTGAACCCGAGATCCGACAGGAGACTCGGTGGCCTCCCACTTCTCAGACCCAGTGAACTGAGAAAAGCCGTCGTGTGCGCACGCACCGCAATGTCAAAGACCGCGGTGCGCACAACGAAAGAAAAGCTCCCCTCAGGAGCTCGCGCCTGCGGTGCCCCCTGCGGTCCCAGCATCCACCACCGTGGTCGGGCTACCTGTGAGCTAGGCCCCCGCCACGAGAGCCCATCTCACCCGCATGGGGGTTCCAAAGGCAGCGCCGCTTTTGGGTTTCTCAGACTGCCTGGGAAACCCCATGACCGCTCCCCCCGAATCCGGAGACTACAGTCACGGGGGCAGGCGGGGACCCACGGGGGACAGACGAAGGTGAAAAATGGCAGTGAGGATTGTCGCTCCGCTGGGCCGCCCGCGAACCCCTCGGAGGCTCCCGCAAGCCGGCGCTGGCGCCTCCTTGTTGCAGTGATCCCGTGCCCCTGCCCTCCAGATGCTGCGTGCATGCTCCCTGGAGCCGGTAGAGGCTTCCCTGGTGTCCCTTTTCATGGCGGCGCCAAAAGAAGTGGTACAGCCAGAGTCCAAAAGCTAGGGAGGAGCTGGTGAAAGGCGGTCCTCTCAAAGCGTCTCCCATCCAAGCTCGAACCACCAGCGGCCCTGCTTAGCTTCGCTGTCCCTGGCGGATTCGGAGCCTGTGCCGCATAAAGGGCTGTGGTGGCAGTGGGCACCTGCGCTCCCTAAGGAGCCTGCTGGAATCCCTGCAGCTCAGGCTCGCCTGATGCCTGTATGCAGGGCCCCTCGGGAGACAGGCGTCCTGGACCTTGCCACCAACCCGCGCCCCACGCGTCCCCCTCAACCCCACGTCCCCCTGAGCGGGCGATCCGTGGGAATGTCCCGATCCTGCCGCAGACTCCCGGGACAGCCAGGGCGCTAAGGGGAGCCCAGGTGAGCCGGGGCCTGGTGGCTGCCCTGGAGCCGCGAGGGGTCTCTGCCCACTTCACAGGGTCCCCGCGATCTAGGGAGTCCCCCATTCCCAGCTGACGCTCCCAGGCCTTTGGGAAATGCCAAGAGCCCCGGATTGCACTCCACAAGGTGACCACAGAGTGTGGCTGACACTCCAAGGCTCAGTATGCCAACACCGCGATCCTCGACTTCCCGATGTGCGCAGCAACTGCCTCCCCCGCCGCCGCCTCCTCGGGGCCCGGCGGGGACGGATTCTTCCCAGCCTCCCCCATCTCTTCCTCCTCGGCGCCGGGGGCGCTGTTCATGCCGGTTCCGGAGGGCTCCGTGGCGCCGCGGGGCTGGGGCTGGGCTGCCGGCCACGGACTCCCAGGGTCTCTCCCAGCTGCTGCTGTCAAGCCGGGCCCTGGCCAACCGCTTACACTGCTGCGCTCAACGACAGGGACCAAGGGGGCAGCACCGCGGGGCACCCAGCCTCGGTGCGTCCCCGGGGTGCCCTTTTTTGCGCCGCATGCCGCTTGCGCACCCGTGTGTGTGTGTGTGTGTGTGTGTGTGTGTGTGTGTGTGTGTGTGTGTGTGTGTGTGTGTGTTACACGTACGCACGTATTTACTAAACTGTCTTTCAACCAGCGGGAGAAGCACCGAGATAGGAGGATGCGGTGGTTGAAGTTTCTGCTTTAAGTGTGTGTGTCTGTCTACGTGGGGGGTTAGTGAGGATGATAGAGGAGCCTGTGATGCTAGAAGGGGTGATGGTGCTGTCGGCGGTGACACGTGTGTGCATTGTTGAGGAAGGGGGAGGAGGCATGAGTAGAGGGAAAGAAGCTGATAGACAAGAGTGGTGAGGGAAGTGGTGCTTTCAGTGTCCCTGCCGCGATGTAATTTGCACGTCACCCCCCATCCCCGTGACATTCCATTCTCCCCTTTTTTACATCTGCTTTTCCCTAAGGGGAGCAATGGTATAGGTTAAAGATAGTGTTTTAACCAGGCTCGGTGGCTCAGCCTGTAATCCCACGCCCTTGGGAGGCTAAGGTGAGTGGATTGCCTGAGCCCGTGGGTTCGAGACCCACCTGGGCAGCGAGACCTCATCTCTACAATAAATCAAAAAAAAAAAAAAAAAAAAAATCAGCCGGGCGTGGTAGCACATGCCTGTAATTCCAGCTACTTGGAAGGCTGAGGCAGAAGGATTGTTGGAGCCCAGCAGGTCGAGGCTGCAGTGGCCGGGAGCGTCCACTGCACTACAGTCTGGGTGACAGAGTGAGAATACAACTAAAAAAAAAGACAGTGTTTTATTTATAGGATGAATTTTAGATAATCAGTTTGGTGGATAGGCATGAGATGGTTTGAAGAGATTTATGAATAAGGGATGCAGATTTATGTAAATATGAAAGGTGTCTGATTGAGATTTTAGAACTACTTTTTGATGATTAGGCCCCTTGGTCTTTTAGAATCGAGATTGCAGCTGCTCTTGTGTTCCGATGTCCCATCGGCCACTTTCCTTCATCTTCTGTTGTATTTCCTCTGCTACTTACAGGCTTTAGAGTAGAGGGGTTTTGTAGGGGAAAAGGGAAAGTTGAAGAACTTCAAAATATGACAGCTGGTAGTGTTCAACTGCCACCAGTTAGAAAATTTGAATAGCTCCTAGATCTCTTCCAGTTAGGCTAGCTGCACCTTCAACTTCCTTCATGTCGATGTCCAGTTATTTTCATTTTCTTTTTCTCAAAATGTGGGTTTCTGTCTTTTTTTTTTCTTTTTGCTGAGGGCTCTTCTGTTGTTTTCTTTTCCATGCCCTTACATGCCACATACCCTGAAGGATGGTGACTGACTTATTTCACCAACATTGACAGTGGTAATTGGGAGTTGGCTTCATCTTTTTTTCCTCACAGCTTCTTGCAATATATGAGGAAAACATAGTAGGATTTTGACAACTGAGTTAAAGAGTTTACTGTATTCATTTAATGTGCAGTTTATCAGGCAGTAACCAGATGTTCTTTTCTCCCATTAAGAAAGAGGCTAGGTCAGGTGTTTGCAGTTTATTGGTATGTATCATGGTTTATCTGTTGGAGAGAGTTGTAAGGATGGAGCTTTGTTCACACTTTTTCTGAGTGAACCAGCCTTCCCATGTCTGTAATTGTTTAAAGGATCGCGCATATGGAGTAGTTTTATCATATGAATGTAAATGTGTGTAACTACCCTTTGCTATCTGAACTGAAGGCCAGAATGACACAAGTCTTGTTTCTTGCCAATGTTTTTGAAAATTGTACAAAACCACAATAGATAGCTTTTCCTGATAATTAGGTAAAATTTCAATCTGTGAGTCTCCATGGCACTATAGGTACATTTTCTAAAATAATATAAATTTATTTTGTGTGTTTCCAGACTTATGCAATACTTTGTGACTTTACTAGTTTTGACTTTCTAATACTGCATTCGTGTAATAATATGACTTCTATGTATCTAGAGCTATAGTGACAATTTTAGACAAAGATAATATAGGTTAATCATGCACATACAATTTGTGAATGATTTTTAGTCTTTGGCTCATTTTTGTACAAGCTATAATGAAAGGTATTGAAGAATTCAAGTTTTTCAAAAAATACTCCTGGAAACCAGGCTTATTATGTTGTATGATATTGCCTGCTAATGTTTGTTCATAATATTGTTTATTAAAGTTCACATTATTTTATTATAAGGAGTAGCCTGCAACTACTCTTTATTGAGGATTTGATTAAAAATTCAGTTACATTTCTTATTAAAGATGATGGGAAAAGTAGAGCTAGGAGTTAGGCTTTGAATGAATGGTATGATTATTGGTGTGGGTACACTGGTTGAGTTAGAGTAGAAGATGAGCTCATTCAGAGATGGAGAATAGAGCCAGGATAGAGGATGAAACTCTAGACCATCAAGTTCAAAGGTGTGAGAGAAAGGAGACTGAAGGAAACTGAAAAAATATCAGAAAATTAAGACGAGAACCTTGAGACAGTAAGACCTCTGGCCAAGGAGAATGGGCTGAAAATTCTCAAAAGCATTAAGTGCTGAAGAAAGGGAGAACACTTTTCAGATCACTGGTAAATTCTTGGGGGAGTGTTCCGAGTACAGGAATGATAAGTAGTGAATGAAATGTGTTGAGGTAACTTGAAGGGGATTCAGAGTTGAAGGAAGGATATTAAAATATCGGGAGGCAGATGGGATATATTCAAATATTGGAAGGTTGGTGGGCTATTCAAATATGGGAGG
>NW_007010620.1:0-1103 GCF_000164805.1 Carlito syrichta | reverse complement strand
CTCGCTAGTCAGCTGGCTAGCCAGCTATCCAGCAAAGTAACTAATCAGCTAGTTAAGTCAGCAAGCTAGCCAGCTAGCTAGTTAAGTCAGCTGGCAACTCAGCCAACTATTCAGCTAGCTAGTGAAGTCAACAAGCTTGAGAGTTAGATAGCTAGTTAGTTAGCTATTCATGTCAGTTAGAGAGCCAGCTAGCTAGTCAGCTAGCTAGTTAAATCAACTAGCAAATCAGCTAGTTTCTTGGCTAATTAGTCAGCTAGCAACTCAGCTATCTGGTCAGATAACTGTGGACTCACTCGCTTTCCATCAGGTCAGCTAATTAGTCGGTTCGCTCGCCAGCAAACCGGTCAGCAAAGTAGTCAGCTCGCTCACCAGCCAACATATCAACTAAATTGTCAGCTCGTTCACAGGCCAGCAGGTCAGCTAACTAGTCTGCTTGCTTGCCTGCTGACTAGTTAAATCAGTTCACCGGTCAGCTCACTCATTGGCAGACTATTTAAGGCAGTTCACATGTCGGGTCACTTGCCAGCTGACTAGTTAAGTCAACTTACTGGTTTACTCATTCGCCGACTGACTAGTTAACTTTTCTGACCATTTGGTTCACTCACTAGCTAATTAAAGTCAGCTGACCAGTCAGTTCACTCGCCGGCTGAATATTTAAATCAGCTGACCAGTCGGCTCACTTGCGGATCGAATAGTTAAGTCAGCTGACCAGTCAGCTCACTCACCGGTTGACTAGTTAAGTCAACTCACCTGTGGGCTCACTCGCCGGCTGACAAGTTAAGTAAGCTAACTGGTCAACTGACAAGCCAGCCAACCATTTAAGTCAGCTAACCAATCAGCCGACTCCTCTTCCAACAGGTAAGCTGACAAGTTAGGTCAGCTAACGTGAAGACCAACTAGTTAGATCAGCTAAATAGTTGGTCAACTAGTCAGCCGACTAGTTAGGTGAGCAAACTAGCCAACCAACTATTTACCGAGCTAAATTGTGGGCCAACTCGTCAGTCAACTAATTAACCTAGCTAACTAGTCGACCAACTAGATGGCTGACTTGTTAAGCCAGCTAACAAGTCAGCCGAGTAGTCAACCAACGTGTTAAACCAGAT
>NW_007010619.1:0-369 GCF_000164805.1 Carlito syrichta | reverse complement strand
CAGTAGAACCATTGAAGTAAATGTCAGGCAGGTATGAACTAACTTTTCCAAATATGACCTACAGTTCTGTAGATGACAACAGGATATGAGGCTAGAAAGAAGAGGTGATAATGAGGAAGAAGCCTGTCATCTGAAGATGACAGCAAGGAGTAGTACTTAGTATTATATATATGTGTGTGTGTGTGTGTGTGTGTGTGTGTGTGTGTGTGTTTATGTATATATGTATATATATATATATATACACATAATCTCACCTTAAAAATATTTTTTGAGAATTTTATGTATTTATTTCAATGTATTTCATTGTATTTCAATGTATTTCATTGTATTTCATTGTATTTCAATGTATTCATTGTATTTCAATGTATT
>NW_007010618.1:0-528 GCF_000164805.1 Carlito syrichta | reverse complement strand
GGAGAGGAACGCAAAGTAATGGAATGGAGAAGAATGGAATGGAATGGAATTAGTGTAACGAAGAGGTATGGACTTTAAAGGAGAGGAAAATAATGGAATGGAGAGTAATGCAATGGAATGAAAAGAAATGGAGAGGTTTGTTAACGAATGGACTGGTATTGAATACACTGCAATTGATAGGAAAGGAATGGACAGGAATGGAATGGAATGTGTAGGAATGGAGAGGAATGGAATGGAATGGAATGGAATTGAGAGGAATGTGATGGTATGGAATGGGATGGAACGGAATTGAATGGAGAGGAATGGAATGGAATGAAGAGGAATGGAATGGAGAGAAATAGAATGGAATGGCATGGAATGGAGTGGAGTGGAATGGAGAGAAATGAAATGGCATGAAGAGAAAATGTATCGAGTGAAGAGAAATGGAATGGAATGGAATGTACAGCAATGGAATGGAATGTAGAGTAATGGAATGTAGAGTAATGGAATGTGAGAGGAATGGAATGGAGATGCATGGAATGGAATGGA
>NW_007010617.1:0-369 GCF_000164805.1 Carlito syrichta | reverse complement strand
TTTAGAGACATATAGAAATCAAGACAGAAATAAAAAGATCCCTGGAAACAAACAAAAACAGAGATACATCTTATCTAAATCTCGGAGATACCACAAATTCAGTAATGACAGGGAAATTCATAGCATTACACACCCATATCAAGAAAATAGGCAGAACAAAAGTAAACAGCCTTAACATCTCGCTTAAGGAAGTTGGAAAAGCAAGAAAATTTACATGCTAATTGCAATAGAATAAAATCCAGATTATTAAGATAAAGTCGTAATTGAAGATTATAGAAGACAAAAATATAATGAAAGGAATCAAGACAAAAAGCTAATTTTTAAAAAATGATAAGATTTTCAAGCCGGGCTCGGTGGCTCAGCCTGTAA
>NW_007010616.1:0-372 GCF_000164805.1 Carlito syrichta | reverse complement strand
TCAGCTGGATAGCCAGTTGACTAGCTATGTAGCAAGCAAGATAATTCAACAGGCTAGATAGCAGGAAAACTAGTTAAGACAGCTATTTAAGTCAGCTGGCTAGCCAGATCTCTAGCTAGGTAGTGACATATTTAAGTCTGTTGCCTAGCCAACTGTCTTGCTAATTAAGTCAGCTAGTTAAGTAACTTGCTATCCAAGTGGCTAGAGAGGTAGAGAGTTACTTAAGTCAGCTGGCTAGCTAGCTTGCTAGCTAGGTAGCTAGCTAGTTATGTCAGCTGTCTAGCTAGCTGTCTAACTAGATTAGTCAACTATTTAAGTCAGCTGACAAGCAACCTGGCTCCCTATGTAGCCTGCTAGTTAAGTAAGCTGGCT